>NC_062536.1:165000-230000 GCF_022655615.1 Tachysurus fulvidraco
AGATAGATAGATAGATAGATAGATAGATAGATAGATAGATAGATAGATAGATAGATAGATAGATAGATAGATAGATAGATAGATAGATAGATAGATAGATAGATAGATAGATAGATAGATAGATAGATGTGAGAACTGAATACATGGCAGGGCTGATATCACAAGGCTGGTGTGTAAACAGAAATGTCTGTGAATGTGTGTGTGTGTGTGTGTGTGTGTGTGTGTGTGTGTGTACCTGTACAGGAGGAGGCTGTGTACAGTTTTTATCTTCATCCTCAGAGCCACGTGCGACGTCAAATTTGGCGTGACTCTCACTCACAGGAAGCAGAGGGAACAGAGCATGCAGAGAGCTCAGATACAACATCAGCCCTTCTTCTGATAGAGAGCCTAACATACACACACACACACACACACACACACACACACACACATAGGCACACACACACATAGACACACACACATACACACACACATAGGCACACACACACACACACACACACACACACACACACACACACACACACACACACACACACACACACACACACACACACACACACACACAAACACACACACACTGAGTAAAACCAGAGTATGGAAACAGCAGACATGGACTTTAGAGGACACACACTCCAGCTCACCAAGGCCCATTTCTCCGAGTGACAGAACAAAGTAGAAGAGCCATGGGGCATGACACTGGGCCTGGTCTGACAAGGAGATGTTGGCCTGCAGGGAGAACAGGAAGTCATGAAATGGGAAGCTATGTCTTCGGTCCGCCAGTGCTGGGACAAAGAAGTGAAGCATCTGCTCAGTGAATGGAAGAGAGATGAAGTCTTCTGTAAAGGCTGAGAACACTAACTGCCTGTGAGAGAGAGATAGACAGAGAGAGAGAGAGAGAGAGAGAGAGAGAGAGAGAGAGAGAGAGAGAGAGAGAGACAGAGAGAGAGAGAGAGAGAGAGAGAGAGAGATCTATAAGTATATATAACATTATGCAAAATTAATTTTGACAAAAATCTCATATTAACCAAAGCATACATGATATACACAAGAGCAAGGTCATGAACATCCACCATGCTGAAGAATTCAGTATTGCACTTCGAGATGTACAACTAATTTGTTCCCCACCAGAAACTACAGGTCTCTAGTAGAACCAATTGTAGTCATGAAAACAATTATATAAACAATACAGCAAAGTGAAAAGTCTCATCAAAGTTTGTGTGTGTGTGTGTGTGTGTGTGTGTGTGTGTGTGTGTGTGTGTACCTGGCACCCTTGGGACAGGAGCTGTACATAAACTGCAGTGGTTTGAGTGTGTGTTCCAGCAGTGTGTGTGCCAGAGGAAGCGAGGGGGCATCACTGTAATCCAAACTGGACGGTAACTTGTGACTGACCAACACGTACAGCATCCTGTAGTATCCTGCAGAAGAAAAATGAGAAGGGAGACGAGTGAACGGAAGAAGCCTCATTGTGTCTGAGGCTTGGAATAAAAGTGGGACGGGGCAAAGTACCTTTCTGAACCATATAGTGCAAA
Source organism: Tachysurus fulvidraco (assembly GCF_022655615.1). Lineage (NCBI taxonomy): Eukaryota > Metazoa > Chordata > Actinopteri > Siluriformes > Bagridae > Tachysurus > Tachysurus fulvidraco. Next base: position 166,530 of record NC_062536.1, read on the forward strand.
ACCTGCTCTATGAGCGCAGCAGCTGTGCTGTCGTCCTGCAGAGGGGACAGGTAGGTCCTCTCTGAGGTAAACACCTCCAGCATGCGCATGGGGACAGCCATATTCACACCTTCATCCTCACACAGCTGCAGCAGTCTGACACAAACAAACAGAATAACTGCATTATGAGGGGAATCCTCTGGGAATTCTGGTTTCCCTCAACCTCCCAAAAAACATGCCAGGAGGTGGATTGGATACCCTAAACTGCCCCAAGATGAGAATGTGTGTGTGTGTATATATGTTGCCCTGACATGGACTGCATCCCATACAGGGAGTATTCCCAATTCACCAGCATTCCCAGGACAGGCTTCTTCTTTCTAATGAAAATTTGACTGATGAAAGTTTTGGATTATTTGTTGTTTATGTCCTTTTCATTGTTTACCCCCCCCCCCCCTCAGTTGTAAAAGAACCTTGTTTGGTGGAACCTCATACACTAGCATACATATACACGTATATACACACAGAAGTTTTGGCACCTGCAGCAGTGTCCAAGAAGCTTCTTGATCTGGAACACACACGTGTTTCTCTCAGGTCCGGCCAGCAGCTTGACAAACTGAGCATGATGCTTCACTACATTCTGACACAGCCAGATCTGCAACAAGAAACACACCTAAGAGCCGATGATAGAGGACATCTGGGTCACAACACTATTATTACTTTAATACAGTGGATTTACACACTTGTAAACTGCTTGTGCCTTTTTTATTTACTTTTTAGCCTTTCTTGAATCTAGAAATGCAGCTTGAGCGTGTCAGAAAGCTTACAGCTGTACCTCTGACCGCTCCTAAGCTCTGATACTAGAGACTCATTCAGAGACTTTAAATAAACATCTCCTTCAATAAAATGTCCACATATCATATGCTAGTGAAAAATGTGATGAAGGCACTAAACAATTAACTCTAGTGTATCATTACTAGTGTAATTCCACTTCACTGATTAAATGACAGTTTGCTTTACAGTATATGTGAAAGATCTATACAAGTGGAAGGTGACGCAAACCTTTACTAAACTGCAGCTACCTTCAAATGTCTTAATTTAATGGCATCTCAAGTGCAAGTTGTGAAATAGTTTTTCTTTGAAATAAATGTCACAGATAAGTCTGCTTTGTCATTGGCTCAAATAAAAGAACATCAGGTCCATCACTTTTAAATGGACCACAGAATATTATTTTATTAAATAACGACCTGTTCACTATTAGTCTTAGCGTGTGTGTCTGTACGAGTTCCTGTGAGTGGCTGTTTCTATAGAAACGGTAACATACTTGAAGATTTAATATAAAGCTGTGATTTGAGCTGCACGAACAGAGAACAACCAGCACCTTCTCATCCAGAACTGAACAGAACTGTATGATAGGTTTAATCCCATAGCCACACACTTTTAATATTATTTGATAAAATAAATGTTAATTGAATAGTTTCAGAATCACAACCTGACATCTTACAGTTTGTGTCTGTATCTGTCCTGCTGAGATATGTCCCGATAACTGCGTAGAGCTTTGGAAAGGTGCTTTTTGAGCTATTATGAGGTGTGTGCATGTGTGTGTGGTTGTGTGTGCATGTGTGTGTGGTTGTGTGTGCATGTGTGTGTGGTTGTGTGTGCATGTGTGTGTGGTTGTGTGTGTGTGCATGTGTGTGTGTGGTTGTGTGTGTGCATGTGTGTGTGGTTGTGTGTGCATGTGTGTGTGGTTGTGTGTGTGCATGTGTGTGTGGTTGTGTGTGTGCATGTGTGTGTGGTTGTGTGTGCATGTGTGTGTGGTTGTGTGTGTGTGCATGTGTGTGTGGTTGTGTGTGTGCATGTGTGTGTGGTTGTGTGTGTGTGCATGTGTGTGTGGTTGTGTGTGTGTGCATGTGTGTGTGGTTGTGTGTGTGTGCATGTGTGTGTGGTTGTGTGTGCATGTGTGTGTGGTTGTGTGTGCATGTGTGTGTGGTTGTGTGTGTGCATGTGTGTGTGGTTGTGTGTGTGGTTGTGTGTGTGCATGTGTGTGTGGTTGTGTGTGTGCATGTGTGTGTGGTTGTGTGTGCATGTGTATGGTTGTGTGTGCATGTGTGTGTGGTTGTGTGTGCATGTGTGTGCATGTGTGTGCATGTGTGTGTGTGGTTGTGTGTGCATGTGTGCTCACCAGCCGGGGTGTGTCCTTGCTGTTGTGGTAGAAGAAGAGCAGGCAGCGGATGAGCAGGGTGAGCAGACTAGAGTCCGGGAGTGTGGAACCGGAGAAGCACTGACTCTCACACACACAGCGGTCGAAATGGCTCCGCTGAATGCCATACTACAAATACACACACACACACACACACACACACACACACACACACACACACACACACACACACACACACACACACACTCAAATAAAGCAGGTTAATCAAACATATTTTAATAAAATAGGGAAAAAAAAATCTGTCTCAAAATCTGATACACAGCAGCGCTCTAGCCTCATCCCAAATTGGTATATGTATATATATATATGTATATATATATATAACACAAAGTTTGTGCACCCTTGACCATTACACCCATATGATGAACACATGATTCCAGATGTAATTCTCCTTTACTGTTAATAAGCTCCACTCTTATCTTCTGAGAATTCTTTCTGCTTTCCTATAGATTGTGTAGAGTATTTAAGGTGAAGGAAAAAATGTAGCACTACAACCTACAGAAATACAGTATGCTATACAATAGTGTGCTTTCAAGAGGAAAAAACATATATGGGTTTGATGGTCAGGGTGCACATGCTTTTGATCACTTTTTCTCCTAGTACGTTTCACATACTTGACGTTTTCTCTCTTGGAAGCCTCGAATGTAAGACTGGATGATTATTGCGTTTTTCAGCCTTTTCCTTCCATCCTGGAAGAGAAGAGAAGAGAAGAGAAGAGAAGAGAAGAGAAGAGAAGAGAAGAGAAGAAGAGACATGATCGTGATGTACACTACTCTCATCCCAAGTTACGAACACGACAGAACACAAACCTCTCGCTTGCGTCTTTCCTCCTGCGTCCGGTGAAGAAGTGACGCTTTCTGCTCCTACAAAACAAACCAGCTCATTAACACACATGAGAAAACACAGCACTGCTCAGGAGGAAGTGATGGACGAGGCATGGCAGCACACCTTTTTACTTGCCCCTCCAAGGGACACTTTGGGCGCTCGCTTCAAATCTGCCTCGAAGCTGAACATGGCTACACTTTTCCTATCAAGCTGCACCGGCCACAATGTCCTGTGTGCAAAAAGACACATAAGGATGAGACACAAACTGCTCACGCAACAGAACAAACTCTGTTGTACTGTTGTAAAGAAATAATCACAGACAGGGCAGTAATGTGGCTACAAGGATTACACAAGTGTTATATTCCTCTTACACCACTCAGCAAAGAAAGACCTGATGTACTTTATATCCATTTAGGTTTACATTTTTCATGGAGACTCCTTCCACGACTCAGTGTAGAATGGACACCATAAAAAAGAGCTGTTACTATAGAAATGACAAAAGTATACACCAGTGCTGTGATGTTTACAAGCAACAAGTGGCCTCGATTTCTCAGTAAGATTCCTCTTATACTTTCACTTTCAAACACACACACAGGATTTGCCTTCTGAGTGAAATCACCTAAGAATCTTGACTCATGATTGAGTTAGAGATACATCACTTTGTTTAGAACATAATTTACATTTGTTGCATACGCTGAATTCTAGATTCTGATTGATCAGGTGGTGTTGATTAGTTTTCTATAACAGCAGTCTATCAGTTAGAATTATTAACAAACTATGACCAATACATACTAGTTTCAGCGCTCTCATGTTTTGAAGACCTGCAAACGTGACATCTCCAACCCCCCAGCACCCCCGAGAAAAATAAATAAATAAATAATAATAATGGGGGAGATGTTGTGTTTGGTAAGGGTCACTGACCACAATTTAACCAAATACAAAGTATTTGTTCGATTTACATTTTTTAATTTGTGTGTGTGTGTGTGTGTGTGAGAGAGAGAGAGAGAGAGAGAGAGAGAGAGAGAGAGAGAGAGAGAGAGAGAGAGAGAGAGACAGAGAGAGAGAGTGAGTGAGAGAGAGACAGAGAGAGAGAGTGAGAAAGAGTCAAGTCAAGAGTCAAGAAGCTTTTTATTGTCATTTCAACCATATATAGCTGTTGCAGTACACAGTGAAATGAGACAACGTTTCTCCAGGATCAAGGTGCTACATAAAACAAAGACAGGGCTAAGGACATGTAAGTAGTCTTAGCCACATAAAGTGCAACTGTGCAGCCTGGTGCAAACAGTGCAGGACAAGACAAGCAAGACAGTGCAGGACAAAAGACAGTGCAGGACAAAAAACAGTGCAGACATTAAGTTACAAGACAATACAAAAAGTACAAAAAATGCAATACACAAAAGACAATAAACAGTAACAGAAACAGCGCCGACCGACCGGTGTAAATACTGAATGTTCAAACAATATTTTGTGCAGTAAAAGAATGAACAGCAGCAGGTTCTTAGCAGCAGGTCCTTTGGATTATATATGGAGTTGTGCAAAAAACAGCAGATGACTGAGATATTGTCCAATATGTGCATAAACAGCAGAAAAGTGTGCAAAACAGTGTGTGTGTTTTGTGAGGGTCTGTGCAGTCCATACAGATGATGTGTGTGTATGTTGTGCTCAGTATAAAAGCTGTTTCCTTTTGAGGTTTTGTTCAAACCGCCCATCGAAAATACCTCTCTAATAAATGTTTTTTTTTTTTTTTCACTGGTTGTTGCTTTAAATCTTACCCAAATAGTGCTATTTTCTGATTGGCTGTTGTGTAGCCTCGTTTTTTGATAGGCTGATAAGTGTCAGGCTCGACTAAGAAGGAGACGCCTTTGATTCCTGCCCGGTTCCATAGAGACAGTGGTGCAGACAGATACATTTTGGGCGCTTCGGCTTATTAAATATATGATAAATAGTCAAAAAGTTTTTCTGCGTGAGAAATATAATGTGTGGCAGGAGAGCGTGAGAAAAGACCGAAATGCGTGACTGTCACTCTCAATGCGTGACACTTGACAGCCCTGTAGTTTCCATAGTAACAGCTCATTCATAGGGAGCTGACATTGTGGTTCAGGAGGGGCTTAATAAGAGGAATAAGACAATTGTAGAGAAATTCCTTGACACGTCTGTGTGTCATGGTGCTTGATGCCTTGACCCCAGCAATGTTTGGTTCAATAGGCAACACAATCATGGGGAAGACTGCTGATCTGACAGTTGTCCAGAAGACAATCATTTACACCCTCGACAAAGAGGGTAAGCCACAAACATTCATTGCCAAAGAAGCTGGCTGTTCACAGAGGCTGTATCCAAGCATGTTAACAGAGATTTGAGTGGAAGGAAAAAGTGTGGAAGAAAAAGATGTCCAATGTCCTCTTTTCAGATGAAAGCAAGTTTTGTATTTCATTTGGAAACCTAGGTCCTAGAGTCTAGACCAGTGGTTTCCAAACTTTTTACAGAGACGTACCCCCCAGGGATTTAACATCATTCTGTGTAAACCCCCCTCCCCCCACCACACACATACATTCATAACTGTCATAACTGTGGTCTGGATTTTTTTTAAACGTGAATTAAAACACATGTACCTTCATAAAATAACTTATTTGATCAAACACAACTTTAGGATACAAATCATACATGTTTTTTAAATAACTCCCCATTTAATGAGATGGATGTGCTTGAAATGACTTGTATAACTCTGGGATGTTTGGTTGTATCAGAGACAGTTTTAGTTTTAAATCATTCTCTATGCAGAGTCTGTATCCATATTTGTTCTTTATGCTGGTAAGCGCTGAAAACCCACAGGTATGTTGTCGAGAATGGCAGTAATGTTTTCACAGCACGATCTGCTAAGGCAGGATACTCTGCATACAAGGCTATCCAGAAATCTGGTAGTGATTTTTGTGTAAACTCAATTTCAAAGCGCCACTCGTAGAGATTTCAATGAGACTCTCTTGCTCAGAAATGGGCAAGAAATATCAGCGATGCGATGTAAAACTGTGTGTGAATTATATGCGATACAAAAAGACGTGCACTTGCGCATGACATTGAGTGGACACAGATTTTTGTTTACTGCAGATGGGGTCATTTGATTGGACGTCATGAATTTGACCTTTTATGGCACTACCTGGCTACTTTGCTGTGAGTACACTAGAAGGGGCACGTCTTTATATTTAGTCTGAAAAATACATGTCTGGTTGAATATTAGGTGTGAATCACCAGCTTCCTAACAGGCAGGAAACAACAGGTGAGATTGAGAGGTAATACCTCCAGTATTCAGACAGTTAGCACTGTCTCCTGCTCCTCAGGTATGTGTCCTCTTCCCACTGCTATTCTCCCTCTATACTAATGACTGCACTTCAAGTGACCCAACTGTTAAACTCCTGAAATTTGCAGATGATACTATGCTCATCAGTCTCATCCAAGATAGCAATGGGTCTGCATATCAGCAGGAGGTGAAGCTCTGGTGCTATGGTGCAGTCAGTACAGCCTAGAGCTAGACACCCTCAAAACCATGGAGATGAAAGTGGACTTTAGGAAAGACCCCTCAACTCTACTCCCCCTCACAATACAGCCCTGTGTAATCTGTGGAGACCTTCAAGTTTGTGCGCACTAACATTTCCCAAGACCTACAATGGGAGTGCAACATAAACTCCATCATCAAAAAGGCCCAGCAGAGGATGTACTTTCTACATCAATTTAGGAAGTACAGTCTGCCACAGGAGCTGTTGATGCAGTTCTACACTGCAGTCACTGAATCTGTCCTGTGCACATCCATCACCATCATTCTTCTTTGGCTCCCAAACTGTGGAATTCCCTGCCCTCACAGATTAGGAATGCAGAATCCCTGGGTGTTTTTTTAATCCCATCTTAAAATGTACTTTTTTTTTAGGGTAGCTTATATGTGACTATTGTGTTTGTTATTTATTGGCTTTTTATTTTTTGTATGGTTAGTTTTAGTGTCTGTAATATTATGTGTATCTTTTAATTTCTTTTAATTTCATCTTTTATGTCAAGCTCTTTGAGAAACTACTTTTAAAGGCACTATACAAAATAAAGTTTATTATTATTATTATTATTATTATTATTATTATCTGGTTTGGAGCAGCTACAAAAAAACAGCAGAAAAAAAGTACTCCCCTGCCCATACCAAGGACTTATATGACACAAGAACCAGAAATGGGGCAGAAAAAATCACTACTGACCCTTCACACCTGGGACACAACCTCTTTCAGCTCCTTCCTTCTCCCAGGTATAGAGCTTTGTTTACCAAAACTGCCAGACACAGGAACAGTTTCTTTCCCCAGACATTCACCCTGATTAAAACTCATCATAATAATATTCCCTGCATCATATCTATAAGTACTGCATTATCAGAACTGTCAGTCATCATATTGCACAATACTGTTATTTGCACTACCATGCACCTCTCACAGATAGGTAGCAAACACTAGCTAAATAAAAGTTTTAAAAAAGATAATCAGTTAATCAGCAAAACATTGAACCGTACAGAGAAAATAACCAATATATAGTATTTTAAAACTATACGGTTATAAAATGTAAAAGTGTTAATTAGCTTAGCCAGAGATAATGCATTATCACACTGCCTTCCATTTCAGTAGTGACTTCTGTTCAGATTTTTAACATGTTCACGCTTTTACAAATCTTTTACATGTTTTACTGAACGGTGATTCAGATTAGCTGTTTTTTTTTCTACTTTTCCCAGCTGGTAGCTTCCAGAAACACACCAAAACCATTATCCCGCCCCTCGACAAAATGCTCACACACGATTGGACGGATATTGAGACCCTAGAATTTTTCTCATTGGCCAATTCAAATTTGAGAGGGAAAATCATGCAGGGGGATATGGGGCGGGTTTAGACTTGGAGGAGGGAAATTTAAATATGTCAAGTTTTTAAACAATCATAAGTGAACTGCCCATGTCCATTAAACCCAATTAAAAACTACTTAACTTTATTTTCTTGTACATTGCATAGTCCCTTCACGGGTACAAGAAATAGCAGCACAAAGTTTTTGTGCAGCTATAACCCCTATATTGAATCACTTTGTGCTGCTATAAGCCTATATTGTATCATGTGCTGCAATAACCAGTAATTTAATTTTTGTTTCTATAACTTTACTTCAAAGAACCTTGTGCTGCTATATACTCATATTGAATCACTTTGTCCCGCTATAATCCAATATTGAATCATATTGTGCTGCTTCAACCCTATATTGGATCACTTTGTGCCGCTATAAGCCTATATTTAATCACTTTGTGCTGCTATAAGCCTATATTGAATATCACTGTCCAGCTATAACCTAATTTTGAATCACTATGTGCTAATTTAACCCTATATTTTAACACTGATTGTTGCTAAAACATTAATTTGAACCACTTTGTACTGCTATAACCCTATATTGAATCACTGTGTGCTGCTAAAACCCTTTAAAGCAACACGTGTTGTTGCTATAACTAATTCAAAGTACCTTGTTCTGCTTTAAGCCTATGCTGAATCACTTTGTGCTGCTATAAGCCTATATTGGATCACTTTTTACCGCTATTAGCCTATATTGAATCACTTTGTGCTGCTATAAGCCTATATTAAATCACTTTGTTCTGGAACAGTTTCTATCCCCAGACAATCACCCTTATTAAAACCTGTTAGCGAATGGCCTAGATTTTCATGAAAATCATACACATAGGGGTGAGCCTGGTCTCATTGGAAAGAAGACAATCTCTAGTTTCTAATACAAGTGTCAGGGTGATTCTAGGCCTTACTGACACAAAGTAACAGAGGCTAGAATGGAGGGTTTTTATTTCCGTCATAGTTGTTTACCTGACAAACTGACTAAATACACTGCTGTAAAACATGTCAGGAGCAAAACAACAACTCAGGGTCATAGCCACATGTCTTAGCTTTCATCAGAAAAAGTTTGAAGTCAAAAATGGATTTTATATGAATTGTTTTCTACAGACATGTCTGTGTGTTTTTGTTTTGCTTGAATATTTGTTTACTGTATAACTTTATATAAAAAGACTGCATGCTGAGTTTAAACGGTCTATAACAAAGAGAACCCCTCTGTGTAGAAACCTAATGTGTAAAAATGCCTGTAACCTGTAACTTGACACCCTGAGGCGTGAGAGTGAGAAAGCTCGAGAATTGCGCAATAAAAGCTTTGTGCACGCTCTACCGCGCCCCCCTCCCCTACCAGATGGGTCATGTCGTATCTCGCTCGAATCGTCTCCTTATTGGCTAAAAGGGTATGATGGTCCCGGATCATGAAACTGGTGGGAGCAATTGTCAATCAAATGGAGGGTGTTCCAAATAGAATGGAGAGCCATCATTTGCTCCTTAGCTGTCTATCTCTGCACCACGGGCACCGATTGGCTCATGAGAGAGCTTGTTTGATTCGTTAGACTCTGGACTACAACGTTTACACCCAAGTGTAGTTTTATAAGCCTCCAATGGGAAGTGAGAGCCGAAAGAAAGGACGGAAGTGAACTACTGTTTACAGTTTTTGGTCAGAAACGTAATTACTGTGAGGAGAGCAAAGCGTTTTGGAGTAAAAGGCTTAGATATTCAATTTTCTTGGACTCTTGGGGATTTATGTAAAATATCTGTTTTAAAATCTGTTTTTAAAATATTACCCCAGTGAAGAAAGGGAAGAGTTTAAAGGTAAGTAAACAAACTGAACTAGCGCCGCCTAGTTCAGGTGACTATCAACTTGATTACATTTTTATGACTGCTATAAATCATATTATGCTTTGTGTCTGGGCTTAATAAAATCCTGAGAGTCTAAGCTTTCAAACAATATATAATATAACCGTGTATTTAGAGGATTTAATGCTTAAAAGTTACAATGAATTTGATGCATTTCCTAGCGGTGGTGTGCTGTGTACAGCACAGTGACCACCTAACTCATAATAATATTCCCTGCATCATATCTATGGGAGTTTTTTACACCTGGTCACTTCTTTCTGTGATCCGATCGCTATCCGATTGTAAAAAAACCCAGGTCTAAATGCCCTCCGAAACGGTTTCGAGACGGATATAAATCCGATCCGTCATACCCATTCAGGAGGTGGTCTGGGACGCATTTCAGATGAAACTGGACAGGTGTAAATGAATGTGGTTGTTCAAGCCACTTACGTCAGCCCTAGTGATGGGAAGTTCGGTTCTTTTCCGCGAACCGGTTCTTTCGGACAGTTCGAGTTAATGAACCAGTTCAAAAATCCAGTTCACCAGTTCTTTTACGTCCTGACGTAATGACGCAAATTTCATCATCCCGCTGCCAGCAGATATTAATACAATCAATTTAACACATACGAAAAGTTCTTTGTAATCATAAGTTTAGTTGAATACGTTTCTTACATTTAGGTTATACAACTAAAACACGCAGTACAGGCATTGATGTACAAACGTGGGTGTTTTACGTGTCTTAAAGATATAAAGTTAATAGCCTATAATCTTCATCAACTTACAAAAAGTGGCATATAAAAATACAGACAAACCTGCACAATAGTCAATAGTAAAATTAACTGACATATATTGAGTGACATATATTGATTTTTTAAGCCGATAGTTTTTTAGCCTATGACTAGTTACTATGCATATCCAATATGTATAATTTGCTCTGAAGGTTCACGCATGCGCAGCATCCACAGTATGTCAGACGCGTCCAAAACAGTTCTCCGTTCAGTGTACTGATGATTCGCTGTACCAGTTCAGTTATTCAAGCATGCGCAGTATCAACAGCTCATCGGTTCTCGGACGCATCCGAAACAAACAGTTCTCAGTTCTCGGTTCAGTGATTCACGCATGTGCAGTATCAACAGCTCGCGCTCACAGTTCTCTCAGCACAACATGTCTCAGTTCAGTGTACAGGAGTTACATATAACTCTGGGATATTAGTTTATTTAGAGTCGGACCGACTGTCAGACATGACTGAAAGTGTGTAACTTTAGTAACTTGTGGATCAGCGCTGACTCAAGACGCAAACTGTTTAGAACGAATCAGTCCGATTTGGTGAACCGGTTCATCCAGTTCACTAAAAAGAACCAGTTCTGGCTCCGATCTTTCACCCAAGTGTCTCGTTTGGTCTTAAAATGCACTGCTGCTGCCAGCGAAAATGCAGCAAACAGTAAATGCTGTTTTTTGTAGCAACCACATACACCAAAGTGTGTTCCATTTCAATTACCCCGGAAATGAGGTCAAATATATTTGCATATTGGGCGGGAGTAGAAAGATCGGATTGATATCCTATTCGCCGAGACGCGTTTATGTGGTCTAATGTAAATGGGACAGTTTTAACAAATCAGATAGCTATCGGATCAGAGACAACACATGAAGTGACCAGGTGTAAAAACTCCCTATAAGTACTGCATTATCAGAACTGTCAGTCAACACATCATATTGCACAATACTGTTATTTGCACTACCATGCACCTCTCACACTTTATGTACATAACTCACCTGTCATATGTTGTCTGTATTGTCTTGTATAGTCTGGTTGGTCTTGTCTTGTATAGTTCAAGCTAAATCTATAGTATAGTGTTATTTATGTCTGTACTTTTGAGAGTCACAACCAGCTGGTACCAAATTCCATGTGTGTGTGTGAACATCAACACACTTGGCCAATAAACCTGATTCTGATTCTGATTCGATTAACTAGGGAGCAAACACTAGCAAATAAACGTAAAAAAAAAAAAAAAAGATAATCAGTTAGTAAAACATTGCACTGTACAGAGAAAAATATAAAGTATTTTAAAACTACAGTATACCGTTATAACCTGTAAAAGTGTTAATTAGCTAAGCCAGAGCTAACATATTAGCACACTGCCTTCCACTTCAGTAGTGACTTCTGTTCAGATTTTTAACATGTTCAAGCTTTTTTTCATGTTTTACTGAAAGGTGATTCAGATTAGCAGAAGGAGAGAAAAATAAATCGGAGAAAAGAAAACAAAAACAGAGCTGTTTTTGCTCCTTTTCCCAGCTGGCAGCTTCCAGAAACACAACAAAACCATTAACTGCCCCTCGACAAAATGCTCACACACATGATTGGACGGATTTGGAGACCCTAGAATTTTTGTAATTGGCCAATAAAATTTCTTTTTGAGGGAAAATCATGCAGGGGGATATGATGCGGGGTTTAGACCCAGAAGAGGAAAATTTAAATATGAAAATTAAAAAAAAAACCTATTTAACTTAATTTTCTTGTACATTGCATAGTCTCTTCAAGGGGACAATGCAATGTACAAGAAATAGCAGCACAAATTCTATCAATTTATGCTGTTATAAGCATATTGTATCATGTCATGCTGCAATAACCCTTTATTGAATCGATTTTTGTTGCTATAACTTTAATTCAAAGCACCTTGTGCTGCTAAATCTTCATACTGAATCACTTTGTGCTGCTAAAACCTCATACTGAATCACTTTGTGCTGCTAAAACCTTATACTGAATCACTTTGTGCTGCTATAAGACTAAATTGAATCACTTTGTGCTGCTATAAGACTAAATTGAATCACTTTGTGCTGCTATAAGCCTATATTGAATATCTTTGTGCAGCCATAACTTAATTTAAATCATTATGTGCTGATTTAACCCTTTATTGATATGATATGATGATATAATACTTTGTCAGAACATGACAGTTTTCTTGCATCACAGTATATTTTCTGTTTGCAATCATCTCTTACACAACATCACTTAATCCACAAACTCACTCATACTTCATCCCACTACACCACACAGCACATTTACAATACTCTTGATTTACGATTAAAGGCAGGGTCTCCGATTTTTGAAAGCCAATGTTGACATATAAAATCACCAAAACAAACACACCCCTAACCCAAATGGGTCCCACCCCTGTATTGATAGCTCCGCCCACACATACATACGTAACCCAGGCAACTAACGTCTTTATCATAGCTGAAGGGAAGAGCAATACGATTGCAGATAAACACACAAGCATAATCATGCAAAGGACGGCATACAGGCAGGTCCATAAATATTGGGACAAATGGATTTGAAATGAAACGAACTGCAGACTGTCAGCTTTAATTTGAGGGCATTTACATCCAAATCAGGTGAACGGTGTAGGAATTACAACAGTTTGCATATGTGCCTCCCACTTGTTAAGGGACCAAAAGTAATGGGCCAATTAGCTTCTCAGCTGTTCCATGGCCAGGTGTGTGTTATTCCCTCATTATACCAATTACAATGAGGAGATAAAAGGTCCAGTGTTCATTTCAAGTGTGCTATTTGCATTTGGAATCTGTTGCTGTCAACTCTCCAAGATGAGATCCAAAGAGCTGTCACTAACAGTGAAGCAAGCCATCATTGGAAAAAACAAAACAAACCCATCAGAGATATAGCAAAAACATTAGGCATGGCCAAAACAACTGTTTGGAACATTCTTAAAAAGAAGGAACGCAATGGTGAGCTCAGCAACACCAAAAGACCCAGAGGACCACGGAAAACAACTCTGGTGGATGACCGATGAATTCTTTCCCTGGTGAAGAGAACACTCTTCACAACAGTTGGCCAGATCAAGAACACTCTCCAGGAGGTAGGTGTATGTGTGTCAAAGTCAACAATCAAGAAAAGACTTCACCAGCATGAATACAGAGGGTTCACCACAAGATGTAAACCATTGGTGAGCCTCAAAAAACAGTTAAACCAGATTAGATTTTGCCAAACAACATCTAATGCCTCCTTTCCACCAAAAAGAACTGAGTGCTGGTTCAGAGCTAGCGCTGGTGCTGGTTCAAAGTTGGTTCCACTGGTGAACCTTCTAAGAACCGGTTTGCCTTTCCACCGGCTAGAGAGCCATCACAGAGCCGAGTGTGACATCACTGTATACGTGTCACATGTCCCAGCAACTTTAGCGCGGCAAACACAAACACAACAACAATGGCGGATGTTGCTTTACTGTTAATGCTCATGGCTTTGTGAACCTACATTGGCATCCAAACGCGGCGAATAAAACGTGTACGTGCGGCTCCGTGTAATCTGTATAAACGGAGGTTGTAATCAATAAAGTACATAACGTTATTTTATCGTTAACACAGAAAAAAGTTAGCCTTAGCATGTAGCTACCTACTATCATGTGTGCTGATAATGTATCATATCGCAGTAAAGTAAAAGTGTATTAAACATTAGTAAACTTAATGTACATTATCTAATGCGCTAACAGTAGCCCCGCCCCCAGCTCCTGACGCAAGCGGTTCTTAAGTCTAGACCAGCAACGTTTTGGTGCTACTTAAGAACCACTTTTCCTGGTTCAGAGCCGGTGCTTTGGCTGTCGAAACAGAAAGAACTGGTTCTAAATTAGGCTCCGAACCTGCACTCAAACTGCCTCGGGGGTAAAGGGGCATAAAAAAGCCTCCACAGTTCTGGAACAACATCCTATGGACAGATGAGACCAAGATCAACTTGTACCAGAGTGATGGGAAGAGAAGAGTATGGAGAAGGAAAGGAACTGCTCATGATCCTAAGCATACCACCTTATCAGTGAAGCATGGTGGTGGTAGTGTCATGGCGTGGGCATGTATGGGTGCCAACGGAACTGGTTCTCTTGTTGATGATGTGACTGCTGACAAAAGCAGCAGAATGAATTCTGAAGTGTTTTGGACAATATTATCTGCTCATATTCAGCCAAATGCTTCAGAACTCATTGGATGGCGCTTCAGAGTGCAGATGGACAATGACCCAAAGCATACTGCCAAAGCAACCAAAGAGTTTTTTAAGGGAAAATAGTGGAATATTGTGCAATATTATTAAAAAAAGTGAAAGTTTGATTTATAATTATTATTATTCTGTCCCATTACTTTTGGTCCCTTAACAAGTGGGAGGCCTCCATGTCAATGATAAAACCGCTTTCTGATAATGTCACACATGCGCACTGAACTAGAGGTCTTCACGCGTCCACTTAGATCCGAAAACACAAGGTCCGACCCGAGACCCGAGCGGGTTCGGGTCTAAAAGTTTCACGTGTACCTCGGACACGGGTCGGGTATAATAATAGCGGCATCGGGTCTCGGGTAATTTAAACTGAATGTGTTATTACCGAACGGACCCAAGAAGACCCGAACTACTGTATCTCATGTGTGTGCATCGACTCGAGTCCTTTTCCAACCTCCCCTCTGTTTGCCAAGACCGCTTGCGACGTGTGGCTGGTGACGTGTGGCTGGCGGTAAGCTAATTTTCGTTGAAACAGACCTGTCAATCAATTTTGAATCCACGCTGTAGTGGTTACTTTAGTGTAGAGTTACGCAACATTCGGGTCCAGTCGGGTTAAAAAAAATTGCCATCAGGGGACTCGGGTCTAATTTTTTCGGGTTTGTCTCGGGTCGGGTAATATGCACGTCGGGTTCGGGTATAAAGTGATTCGGGTCACTTCGGGTCAGGTACATTTCTTTAGACCCGAGAAGACCTCTACACTGAACACTCTCTCTTCCGCATATTGACAAGCCCCGCCCCTTTCTGCTCATTGGCTACACTTTTGTTTTGACTTTGTTTATTATCAGCCCGACTCAGTTTTTTGAAGCATTTCTCAAAAATCGGAGACCCTGCCTTTAAGTTCTTATTTAGCTCAAGGATCGCCCGATGCACAAAGGAGTATTTCATTTTCAATTTTTTGAATCGTGGGATTCTGTACCTCTGATTTGATTGTAATACTTCAAACTCATTATGCAGAACATGATTGGGACCAGAAATTATATTATTAGCCAGTCTTAACAAATTATTATTATAAATTGAGTCATATAGCTTCTCTAGAGGCATGCCACCAATCCTTGAGCAGATTTTAATTGATTAAACAACTGTGTTTTTAGCTTAACAGACAGACTTTTATACCAAATAAAGTTGCAATATTACAGTACACTCATTATTACAGACGTAAAGAACAAAAGAATCTTTTTGCTTACGCCGAAAGACCTAAGACGATGAAGAAAATGGATTCTCTGCTTTGTTCTTTTACTGAGAGCATCAATGTGATCATTCCATGTTAACATGTCATCAATCGTTACACCTAAATACTTATATGTTTTAACTTGTCTGATTTTACTATTATGAATAGAAACAGGCATTATTTATATGAGTGTCGCATGTAGACCCAAATATAATCTCTTCTGTTTTACTTATGTTAATGACAAGATCATTATTCTCACACCATTCAAACAAAATAGTTGTTGATGAAACCCAGGACTGTCCTGATCGTTCAACACCGATATTAACACAGTGTCATCAGAATACTTTAAAATATACTGATGTGACTTGTCAGTTCGACAGTCCTCTGTATACAAGGTGAAAAGTATGGTGGAGCTGACGCAACCTTGGGGTACTCCAACATTTGTTGTGATAGAAGATGACAACGTTTTATCCACTATAACTCTCTGAACTCTATTAGTAAGGAATGAGATATACCAATGAATCTAATGAGAATTTACACCCAACTGTACAAGTTTTAACACCAATATGTCCACTTTTATGTTATTGAATGCAGAGGAAAAATCTAAAAACAGGGTCCTTATAGTTGTATTGGACTGATCTAAATGTTTAGAGAGGATATGCACCAAAGCAGTGACTGCAAGTGCAGAAGTATCAATCTTTCAAAACATTTCACAATTACTGAAGTAAGGGCTATTGGTCTAAAATCTTTGTATTCTCTTGGACATGGAATTTTAGGTAATGGTTTTATATATGAAGTCTTCCATAACACAGGTACAGTATGTGTGTCAACTGAAGCTTGATACTGAATCACTTTGTGCGGTTATTAGCCCATACTGAATCACGTTGTGCAGCTATTAGCCCATACTGAATCACTTTGTGCAGCTATTAGCCCATAATGAATCACTTTGTGCAGCTATTAGCCCATACTGAATCACTTTGTGCAGATATTAGCCCATACTGAATCACTTTGAGCAGCTATTAGCCCATACTGAATCACTTTGTGCTGCTATTAGCCCATACTGAATCACTTTGTGCTGCTTTAAGCCTACAATATATTAAATCACTTTGTTCTGGAACAGTTTCATTCCCCAGACATTCACCCTGATTAAAACTCATCATAATAATATTCCCTGCATCATATCTATAAGTACTGCATTATCAGAACTGTCAGTCAACACATCATATTGTACAATACTGTTATTTGCACTACCATGCACCTCTCACACTTTATGTACATAACTCACCTGTCATATGTTGTCTGTATTGTCTTGTATAGTCTGGTTGGTCTTGTCTTGTATAGTTCAAGCTAAATCTATAGTATAGTGTTATTTATGTCTGTACTTTTGAGAGTCACAACCAGCTGGTACCAAATTCCATGTGTGTGTGTGAACATCAACACACTTGGCCAATAAACCTGATTCTGATTCTGATTCGGTTAACTAGGGAGAGAACACTAGCTAAATAAAAGTTAAAAAAAAGATAATCAGTTAGTAAAACATTGCACTGTACAGAGAAAAATAACCAATATAAAGTATTTAAAAACTACAGTATACCGTTATAACCTGTAAAAGTGTTAATTAGCTAAGCCAGAGCTAACATATTAGCACACCGCCTTCCACTTCAGTAGTGACTTCTGTTCCGATTTTTTTTATCATGTTCACGCTTTTACAAATATTTTACATGTTCTACTGAATGATGATTCAGATTTGCAGAAGGAGAGAAAAAGAAATCAGAGAAAAGAAAAAAAAAACCAGCTGTTTTTGCTCCTTAACCCAGTTGGGGCTTATTGCACAAAACTAGGATAAGGGATTAAGCCAGGATATCTTGGTGATCCTTGCTCAATTTATCCGTGATCCGGTTGCACTAAAGCTGGATTGGGGGCGGTAGGATGTTATGGTTTAAATTACCATGGAGATTTATTCTGTGGAGCTAGCCTGCTCCAGAACAGGCCAAGTTCCAGGATCTATTTAATCTCATCCCTTATGTCAGTCAGCAGTCACCACAAACAGAAACCAATAGTTATTCCACTGCCCACCAGTCTTGCAGCAGAATACAAATACTTCGTTACCGTACTTAATGTCACGTATTTGTACTTTACTTTGCTATTTAAATTTATGTCAACTTTCACTTTTTCTCCACTACACTTCCTAGATATAATGTATACTTTTACTCCGTTATATTCCCACTAAGCATCTTCGTTACTCGTTACTACAAAATAAAATCATTCTTATGCCTACAGAAAATCACTGAAATTTTACTTTTACATTTACTTCAAATACTTAAGTGCATTAAATATCAGAAAATTACTTTTAATAATTAGTCGTGGCCTAATGGTTAGAGTGTCTGACTCGTAACCCGAAGGTTGTGGGTTCGAGTCTCGGGCCGGCCAAGACCGAGGTGCCCTTGAGCAAGGCACCGAATCCCCCACTACTGCTCCCCGGGCGCTGCAGCATAAATGGCTTCCCACTGCTGTGTGTGTGTGTGTGTGTGTGTGTGTGTGTGTGTGTGTGTGTGTGTGTGTGTGTGTGTGTGTGTGTGTGTGTTCACTGCTGTGTGTGTGCACTTTGGATGGGTTAAATGCCGAGAACGAATTCTGAGTATGGGTCACCGTACTTAGCCGTATGTCACTTCACTCTCTCTAATTTTAAGACTTTTACTTGAGTAATATCCTAAAAGGTGACTTTCACTTCTACCAAAGTCTTTTTCTAGTACAATACTTGTACTTTTACTCAAGTATTGTTTACTACTACTTTATACAACAGTGCTGCCCACATCACATATAACTAGACCCACTGTCATTATTTAAACATTTGTGATCATTCATTTCAATCATTTTGGATAAATGATGATTTTTAGATGATGTTGCTGTCATCAGATCATTTACAGTTTCCCATAGACAATAAGGCTATATATAAAATGATAGAATATTAGGGCCACAGAGGGAAAAAAGAAAAATCACAGACTTCGAGAATGAAGTCATAATATTGTAAACCGTTGTTTTAGAGGAGGACAGTTGTTAAAATGACCGCTGTGGGGCATTTCGTGGAATTGTTCTTCAGTATGGTTTCACAAACAAGGACATACTTAATCTTTTGGCACATCAGCATCACATTGTCATAAGTATCAGGACTGTAAAAAGTATATGCATCTTTTCCACAGAAAGAACCAGCCTCATAAATATGACTTTTTCCTTCTTCCTCAGTGTGGCCCTAATACTGTGTCATATTTCCTTACTCTTACTTTTATACTCTGTGGTATAAAATACACATTCCATATAAATATAAAAACACAAAGTGTAACATTATGTTCCTTTATTGAATAAGGTTAAAACAAAGCAGGTAAACCATCAGCTCCTGTCCAAACTGAAGTCACACAGTGACTCTACAAGAAGGAAAGCACAGAATCAAAGCATATTATACAACAAAAGGATAAATACACATTCGAAAGGTCTGTATATAACACAATATAACACAATATAACCCACTGCCCATGTCTGCACACTGAAATAAATGCAGGAAAAATCCATACACATCAACTGAACAGATATGAAATGGATGCAGTAGCTTGTACCTCCCTGCAAGCTTGTATTACACACAGTATACAAACATCATAAGAGGCCAAAATAATAAAAAAAAATATATATATATATATTATGGCATGCCGTTTAGGAAATTATTCATGAGAGAATTGAATGAAAACTCTGAATATATTGAATGAAAAGTCTGAATATATTGAATGGATTCTGACGTCATCAAGATGCACCCGATATCTTGTACTTTAGGCAGAAAGAGTGAGTCAGCGAGAAACTTAGTTGCTGCAATTTTAAGAAATGAGGAGATGGTTAACACGTTGGTGAGTGTGTGTACGGCCTAAAGTGGTGCCGTAAACCACACTCGGTATCGGACTACGGATGAAGAAATGTATTTGCTATTTCACCGAGGAAGGCCAAATGCAGTGGGCCTCAGCCAGCCTGCTCATGGCCATCTAACTGCTAGTACAAGTAATGCTATTGAAGGAAACGTCATCCCCAGTCCTCAGGGACCGTGTGCATCAACCCCTGTTTACAATCTGCGTCCGTTCACTCGAAGGGAACAAGAAAGAAGAGGTGAATAATAAGGGAATAATGGGAGGGTTGTGTCAGGAAGGGCATCCGGGGTAAAACCTGTGTGAAGTAGATGTGCGTATGGTCCACTGTGGTGACCCCTCAACGGGAGCAGCCGAAAGAAAAGTTATTACAGTGAGAATAAAGTCTGTGGTCCTCCCCAGAAACACATTTATCTTCAAACACATTTTCATATTACGGTCTGTTTCTTTTTCTAATTCATTATTTCTCCCTCTGTGAATGATTTTTGTGCTTCAACCTTTTCTTGTTTGCCTTATGCCTATGTTTGCTGTGTGTGCATCATCTGGACTCCCAACTTTTTTCAGTGGTGAAAGTATGAACTAATTCCAGTAAAAATATTCAGTTTAGCTTTTATAATGGATATCTATTGGTGCAGGTGTTTGTTTACATTGAGCAAGTAGGTTATTAGTAGCTTATTAAGTATATTATTAAATCCGGCACTTAACTGTTCGTAACATCGCTTTTACTAAACATTCTGAGTTCACTTATGGTGCAGGTTAAACTTCAGGCAGATATCTAAGTACTGTGAAAGTTTCATTAAATTCTGTCCAGGCAGCTTTGTGTGATGTGATCAAATCTTGCTGCTCATACAGACAAACATTTTTCTGAGACTAGTTTCTGGTTCTCCAATTTATGAAACAAAGACAAAATCTTTTCTTTATATAGAGTCATAATGTTATTACTGTTACTATTACTGTTCCAATTATTATGCCAGAGGCCAGGTGTGCCAAGTGTACCAAGTCAAATTAATGCAAGAGGTAAAGAATACATAAAACCTTAACAACACTACAAACCGTACTAACTGGCTATATGCTGATTTCTTTTTCTAATATTTCTAAGGTGTCATGCAGATTCACATTCTGTTGCTCAACTTTTCACAAAAGAGGTGGTTCTCCTGCGAGACCATACATGTATGCATGTGCCAAGGCGTGCCACAAAAGCTTGGCTATTTGAAAATGGACACGTTAAGTCTGCTTTGGAACTTAGCTGAACCTGGGACTCTACCAAAGTAATGCAGGCAATAACTGAGACCTTCCAGCCGATTGTGCAGGGGAAAGCATTTGTTGTATGCTTTTGTGTTAGTACAAATTATTATTATAATGGATGGTTTGCCTGTAGTTACTTGACCTCTGTGAACATCATCAAAGAAAATTCAGGCAGTTAACAGGAGCCTATAAAATAAAAATAGCCTTTTCTGTCTACAGTCCATTTCAACCTCTTACATCTCTTTTTTTTATATTATATCTGTCCCACAATCAAATTTCTCAAATTAATTATAGAAGTATTTTCTGCACCATAAAGCCGCTTTCACTCTGCACACGACAAACGGACACGACTATCGCATTTCGCCCCTAGTGGCAGTCGCACGGAATGTACAATATGATCGTGTAGACGTCAACATGGGAGAGAAGCTAATTCTCGTGACACCCGAAAATAACCACGAAAATCTTCTCCATTAAGGCGTAACGCTTGCACTAAACGGTGATACTTGCCGAAACCAGTTTTATCCACACTGATTTGCAATGTTTTCTTTTGCGTCTCCAGTAAAGAAGAGCAAAAGCAAGAGCCTGTATTCTCCCTCCATTTATCATGGTGAATGAATGAATTAATTAATGAAGGAGTAAATACAAACAATCAGTTCAACAATAAATCCAGAAAGACTGTGAATAATTTTTGAGGAAACATTGACACAACATTAAAAATAATACAATATAAATAATAATAATTTATTACTTTTCTATCAATAACAATGTATTTAAAACAAAAGGATTGTTTTGATAAAGTTTAAAAATTACTAAAGTTTATGTTAATACTTTTTAATAATTCTCATCACCTCGCGCACACGAACCTGATTGGACAACATTGGAATACATCACATCCGGTCGGCATATCAGATGCGGTGTAGTCGCACAAGTTAAATTTTTTAACGGATCCAACGCTCAAAACGGAACCGAAAATTACGGATCCGCAGATGGTCGGCACCTCACTCAGCGACCTTGCGACTCTTCATCGGAAATGAATGACTTCCGGTTTATCGGCGGTCGTTTGTCGTGTGCAGTGTGAAGGCGGCTTGAGGCGCACCGGATTATAAGGCGCAGTCTCAATTACGGGGTCTATTTCTGTACTTAACCCATACATAAGTCGCACCGTATTATAAGTCGCACCGTATTATAAGTCGCACCATATTATAAGGCGCACCGTATTATAAGTCACACCGTATTATAAGGCGCACCGTATTATAAGGCGAATGCTAAAACATACGGTCGACAAAAAAAGGTAACAGAAACAAAACAATGAGTTTAGTTGAACTTTATTCTACTATTTAACACACACACATTATTTTTTAATCGATCTTCTCCCACAAATCCATCAAAGTCCTCATCTATTGTGTCTTCTTAACTTGGCGCAGTACATTTTCTTGCTTCCCCCACTCCCGAACCACAGATACATTGATGTTGAATCCTTTCAGCTGCTCTATTCCCATTTACAACCGTGTAACTGATAGCCTGTAGTTTGAATTGTGCCTCGTAAGCATCTGATTTTTATTGGCAGATGGCAAACCAACTTAAGGTGCATTTACCGCCACCTACTGGACTGGAGTGTGAAGCGCATAATGGTTAGGAAGAAACAAATGTTGATCTGCAACATACCGGTAGTTATACTGTACCTACCAGAGGCGT
Organism: Tachysurus fulvidraco; assembly: GCF_022655615.1. Lineage (NCBI taxonomy): Eukaryota > Metazoa > Chordata > Actinopteri > Siluriformes > Bagridae > Tachysurus > Tachysurus fulvidraco. The sequence continues at coordinate 189,343 of NC_062536.1, forward strand.
GGCGGAGGTAAGCGTACGTACTGTAAGTATTACGTAATGTTCTCTGATTGGTTTATCGCTGCCAGCGTACGTAGTGTATGTATTACATCTCTGTGTCAGCGGGAAATGGTCCGACAGTCAACCAAGCGGAGCGCTTACCAAAGTCACACAACAACATTTTTACAGATTTTTGGAACTCGGTGCACACATAAGGCGCACCAGATTATTCTTAGGCGCATGGACGATTTTTGAGAAAATGTAAGGCTTTTAGGTGCGCCTTATAGTGCGGAAAATACTGTATAGTATATAGTATTTCCTGCATAGCTAAGTTTTGAGTAATGTAAACCAAATAATTAGTTTACACATTAAGGTTGCTACCAGTCAGTAAGTCTTGTTACCTTTAAGTATAACTCAAACTATCTTTTTGAATTTATTGTAGCATCATGTCCATAATTGGCAGAATGTAAATATCGTTGGGTGCATAATATTAAAATAATCTTATTAGCTGTCACAAATGTTTGACTTGCAATGATATATGCTTCTTTTCCCCTCAGGTTACAGATTTTGTTACCTTGCCATAATAAACTGGTTGAGCCATCCCTTAGCCCCAAACAGACCATGACTGGAGCGCTTGTGAAAAAACTCTTTCATCAGAAGTCCATTTATGTCAGAACAGACAAGGTGGTGATAACAGAGGGAAAAGAACTTGTAAGTAATGTTGAAATGAGATAAACACACACATGCATGCATAGACTGCCTGGTCAAAAAAGAAGCACCATTTTAGAAGGTTATAATTATTGGGTTGCATTAAACAAAGAAAACAAGAAATTTGAAATTACTAGAACTAGGGCAATGGATATGTGTCATGTGGTCTGATAAGTCCAGATTGACCCCATTCCAGAGCGATGGGCATTGAATGAAATCTTAGTGTGCAACTTTTTTTGGCCGGGCAGGTTATATGGCTATCCCATTTCCTGCTGAGATTATCACAGTCACATGGTATACATTGCTGCTACTAATTTTGTTTGTTATTTTGGATCCAGTAAGACTTCTCACCTTTATTTATTTCAATTTATAGTCAATTCTAGATGGAGACAGTCAACATACAAACAGCAGTGAACCCCAAGAAGTATCAGATGACATAAATGGTATTTCACTGATCATTTTTACTAGTTGGACATTTCTCTATTGTACATGATTTCTTTGATTGGTCTGAGTAAATATTTGGAAATTTTGAGATTTTTAATTTAATTTTATTTATATATTTTTTTTATTTAGATGAAATGGCATAAAAACCGGCATGTTACTCACGTTCAAGTACAATATGTTTTCTTATTTAACAATTTAAATGCATTTGCCTGTAACTGCTGCAATATATACATTTCTTTACTCATCTTAAAAGTTGTTGCTGTCTCCACAGATGCCACACAGTCTCTCTCCAGTGTTGATCAAATTATCTGGTGTGCAGCCACCCAAGCTGTTTTTACAGATGTACCTACTGTAGCATCTCAAAAGACACCAATGCAATGTCTAGTTGTGCTGCTGTCATCACCATTGATGGTACTCACACCTTGCCCAGTCAAGCTCCTGTCATCTCCAGTGGTGACACAGACGACTTTCCCATTGTATCATCTGCCATCTACAGCAATCCCATCAATGGTTTGTCCTGTGGCACCAATTTAAATTCAAGTGATGACACACGTGACTGTTCTGCTACTAACACCTCCGCCGTAACCAGTGACCATTCCCCTCCCAACTCTGGTGCTATAGCCTCAACTGTCTCCAGTGCATCCAGCAATAATGTAACCCGAACCCCTTACTGGTTAACTGTTTCCATTGTTCTGTGTTTAAAAATCATTGTTGTTTTTTTTAGATTGTGTTAGTGTTTATTTACAAAACTGCCATATGCACAAAGTGAAATAGTATCTTGCAAACATGTTTCAGTTCTTATGTTCTTCCTTTTGTAATACTTATCTGGACCTATTTGAGGAAGAATATTTCTCTGATGATCCTGGTCTCCAGGAAGCCATTTCAAGATCTTTGACTGAAGGAACCAATGAGAGGTCAGAAATATTTTAGTCTTTGTCTATAAATTCTTCATGTTTAATATGTTTGGTGCTGATCAGCCACTGCTTCCATTGAGCTCAAGGAGGAAAAAACTTCTAAGTTGAAAGTATCAAAGAAAAACCCAAACAGCGTATCCCCATGCCACCCAAAAAGTTCCCCCACAAAAAACAAGCAAGCAGGAGCGAGAGCGCCCCCTCCAAAGGAATCTCCTCAATATATATACCCTGGCACCTCTAGATGCGTCTATACCTTCTTACGTCAATCCACCTGACCCGTCTGACTTTTCTCCTGACACTACAGAATTGCCCGTGGCCCCCCTGCCTCATTTCCCCGAAAAACATGTCTGCCCTTTTACCCAAAATTAAGTCTGGCCCATTGTTGTTCCCGCCGAACTTCTGCATTATTATTAAAAATATGCTGCGTTGACAAAACTGTTGTTAAAATGTGCTCCAGTGAACTTCTTGTACTCTTCCCTGTCACGTATCACACAGAAGACATGTCTCGTGGACCAATCTCCCTTTATACAATTACAATGAGTGAGTTTTGCTCTATCTTTTTCTATGTTTTGTATATGATGATTTGATATGATATGATTTCTCCGGATTATACGCCCATATATATATATGCATACATATATACACACGCACACACATACATATATACACATACATACATACATACATACATACATACATACACACACACATACATACACACACATATATACATAAGATGATTACCTGTATTGTACGCCTATACTATGTGTATGTTGTGTATGATTTCCCTGACAATCACATATAAATCATTTGCTCTACACTGGATTAATCACATCTCTAAATATAACATAAACATATAAACTGATCAGATCAGTGATGATACTCAATCCCCAATCACCTACCATCACCTATGATATAGGAGTTCTGATTTAGTCTGATTATGACATACGACGTTTTATGATCATATTTTAGGATACGATTTTCTTGATTACAGTAGCATCAGGTTCCAAATCAACTGGATTATATATTAGCGGTATTCGACTTACAATTAGATTTTTTATCTGGTTAGTAAAAGTACTGCATTATTACTTTAGCTAAGCTTTTGCATTTTATAATGTTGTTTTGCATATATGTGGAGATCTGTTTATGCTGACTCCTTAAGTTTGCTAGACTTATGATCTCAGTCTGTCTTGTTTGTCCAGACTGGGCCTGCACATGCATAGTATTTTAAGCCTAAGTTCCTCTGTTCTCGCCTAAAGGGCAGGTTCCCTTTTTCTTGTTTTTATCAGATTCTCAGAGTTCTGAGTACTGAGTTTTATAACTTCAATACACCCAATAAACCACCTTATCTCTGTTAACACTTGTCTCAAGGCATCTAACACTATATATATATATATATACATATATTATATTATAATCATATAACTCATATAGCTCAACACAATTACAATAACTGGCCTACCCCCATATGTCCTACAACATCAGTTGTAATAGTTCATATACTAAGAGCACATATCAAGATTTTTTCCAACACGTCTTTAACTGACGTGAGGATGATAAGTTGATTGAGCAAGCAGCTGCACATTACTGTAAACTCAACTGCAGCAATAGGCTGCAGTGAAAACCAGAGAGGTGAAATTAAAAGAAATTTGCAAAATAAAAAAAGCCTAAATATTATTAAATGCATAATATCAGGGTTTTCCCCTATTTCATTTTTGATCTATGTTAAAGTTATATATTACCTTGACACTAAATACATATTATTTGTATTATTTTATTGATTCAAAGATACGTTTGAAGGGAATAATGGAGCAGATCACTTCGAGAATAAATAATGATGAAACTGTGAGCTTTAACATAATAAGAAGGAATGTGTGGGATGGAGCTGCCAGAGCCATGGGCTGTTCCAATTTTGCATCAGAAAAGAAGATGGATATAAATTTCACAGATGATTACGGAATATCTGAGACAATGGAGGGCCTACCTGGGAGTTCAGGTTATGTCTTTATGAAATCAAGGACAATATTGGAATCTTTGAGGGTCCACCTAATGCTAAAGTCCTCACATGCAATTCCAGAGGTACTACTGAATGTATTTATTATTATTATTATTATTATTATTATTATTATGTGTTTTTTTTATGTATTGTACTGAATTTGACTAGGCCACTGATATATTTGTATTTGGGATAAATAAGGACAATAGTATACTTTTTGTATTAGGCTTTATTTTTAGATTATATATTTGTTTAATATTTTTAGTCGTGAGATTTGGCGAAATAAGTGATCTTGTAACCTTGGGAAAATGTAAGCACTTTAGGTATTTTATATGAAATACTTTTTAATCTTGTGTTATTAAAAAGCATTTTATGTCATTAAAGTCTTTTTATATAAAAATGTTTCTCCTTTAAATTGGGTTCCCTATGTTAACTTGAAAGTCTCACTTGGATAATTGGTCATAATGTTCAAGTTTATTTGCAATCAACAGCAATAAAAGACAATGGATACTTCCGTGCTGGTCAGATCATGGCTATGTCACTTGGCCATGGGGGACAGAGTCCATGCTTCCTATCTGATGTCTTGTACGAATGTCTTCAAAAGGGTCCAGACAATGTAAAGGCCAGAATCGAACATATTAATGATGATGAGACAAGGTCACAGGTGCAATCGGTGAGGTTTTTTTTTTCCCTGTATGATTTGATTTAATTACTAGTTTACTAATAACAATACACCTTCATTTTTAATACGGAGTCTCTCAGTAATTGCTATGTACTGTATTTATGTTAATGTAATATTTTAGATTTTAGAAGCTGAGACAGAATCACAGCTGGAAGATGCAGTTGCTAGGGCAGCCAGCTTGATTAGTCTTGCAGGTCATAATGTGCTTGTAACACTGAAAACCAAAGAAGAGACTGCAATGGACTTGGCTCATTGGTATGTCCTCCCGTGCACCTTTTGAAAGGTATTCTTATTTCTTGGCACATTCTACAGTTTCCTAGTAGAAACATAAATGTGGTTCTTAACTGTTGCTAATGTTTTGGCTGTGTTATAAATTATTTACCTACTTTACTATTATACAATATACTGTAGGATGCACAGATTGTCCATATCATATGCTGATTTACTCACTGTTCATTTGCTACATCAGAATGATTTAAACTTTACGATATTATGATGTTAAAAAATTATGATGTTAAAGAATTCAAGTGTGCAGTCCTGTAACAAAGAAAAAAAAGCTACAATCACTAAAATCACAGTAGCTATATAGAATTTTGACTTTATAGTAGGCATTAAATTTTTTAAGATGATTGAATGAGTTTCTCCTCAGATTACCTTAGAAAAATATTATTTGTTTGTACAGTGGATCCCCTGCAGATTTTGTAAGTTTTCCCACTTATACAGAAATGAAGGGTCTATACTTTTAGATCCATCCATAACCCATTTTCAGGAGATTCTCATCTAAGCATAATTACTGCCTCAATTCGGCGTGGCATGGAGGTGATCAGTCTGCATGGGGCTCCAGACCGAGGGCGATTGATGGTTATTTTGTATTTCTTACTTTTGTGAATAATCGCTCCAATAGTCTCCTTCTCACAAAGCCTTTATACAGTTGTTGTTAGGAGCACCTTCTTAAATGAATCTGTGTACCACATGAGCCCATAACCAGTCTGTGGGAGCAGAATTATTGTTGAATAAGATATTTATTTTACTCATTGAAATGTAACTCAGTTTATAATATTCTGTCTTTCTTTTTCATTTTGTAACCCACATTCTGCAGCCTGAGCTTTAAAAGCTTCAACTAAAGGATCTATATAATGTGTTTTTTTCTGAATCTTTGGACTGTTTTCTGTTGTATTTGTGCCTATGTTTTTTTCTGGAACCAAGCTTAAACCAGTGTCATTTATACATGTATTGGAATACCTTAGGATTTGTAGCATTGTAAGAGGTTAGACCTTTTGTCAAAGACATTGAAACTGTTTTTTCTTCTAGGTTCTGTGATGGCTTAAAGGCGCTTTGTGTCTTAGATGCAAATCTGCAAATGATGTGTCTTTTGGTGAAGCCCGAGAAGGCTTTAACAGCAGCTGATCTAGAGAGTCTGTTCCAAATAATTCCTTCTGAAAGGGGGAGTAATCGATTTCAACAGGAGTGCCACACTGTTGCTTTTTGGCAAGACTATCTTCAGGATGCTGAATGTAAGTTCCCTGTATAGTCCAATGTTTCAGAATTAAAATAATATTTCACTCAAACGTTCTTTACACTCCAAATTGTTTTGGTCGCATTTCACTAATTATTTTAATGTAACTTGTTCCTTGTGACATTTTACTATTTATTCTAAATATAGCATGCATACTTTAAGCTTTGTTAGAAGATGAATTTAACCCTGAGGTTTCACTTAAACATGACATCAAGCTAACAAACAGTGAGCATCTGTAATGCCTGCTGTAAAAAAAAATGCCTATTTACATATCTAGCAGACATGGTTCGAGATCACTAACTTGGATCTCTTTTTGTGTCCACCATACCATAAGAAAAATATCTATTTTTTAGCCCCTAAACATTCCACTCTCTTTACCAGCTAGTTGGGAAACCTGTCTGCCTATTGTCTGATGCTAGGTAGGTGGGGTAATATGGGTTTGTAATAGCAGATTTGGTTGTAAATTGTAAATAATTTTATTGTTATAAACTTTGAACTTACACCAGGTCATCTCACTGTATCCAAAAGACAGATATTTGCAGGTTTAAAGAAATTTAACCAAGTCACCAGTCTTGCATCACTTTTCCATTACTTCAGGCATATTGTGTCTCACACCTGTCAATTCAGCAGCAATAGTAATCATTATTTTTTCTTGTTGCTCTAATTCTGTTTTTCACAGTTGAGAAAGATGTCTCCCTGGAAGAAACTCTTGTTTTCTTCACTGGATGTGACCGCATTCCTGCACTGGGGTTCTCTCCAAAGCCAACCCATGAGTTCATCACCCATTCACGATTTCCACTGGTTAACACTTGTGAACATATTCTTTGCATATCAATCTATGTAGAATATGCTAATTTCAAATCTGACATGGATTTTGCTATACGCAACTCCCCAGGTTTTGGAAGGGCTTGAGAGGTTTTGTGCTTTTATTTTTTGCTTTTTTGCAATTCTGAAGTAAAAAAGATGGATTGCAGTTTCTGTTCAGACAATTTCGCATATTTATTTTTTCTGGAACTTAATATTTGAAAAATTCAACATTCTAAGCAAATGTTCAGTTCAAACGTTGCTGGGTGCTAACCTTTAGTTAAATTAGTTTAATGGTGGTTTTATAGGGAGTTATTTTGGGCAACAGAAATCTTTACTATTGTGACACCTTGATGTGTAAACATTCCATAGGCCTCCTGTAATTACTGAATCTAACCCTGCAAATAACTAGTTTGTTGTTTCTATTTTGAACATGCTCATTCATTGTCCTCAGAGAATCTGTCCATAAATGACAAAACTGGAGCCCACTATATTCAAGCTTTAAATGAGTGAAACAATGGCGTAAGTTTGATTTTATCATTGGTGGGGACATAATTTATTTGACATTGGTGGGGACAACATTACGTATTTTGTGCATAAAACTATTGTTATAAGAATACTTTCTTCCTCACATTCCGGTAGCCTTCATAATAACGTTGCATATTGCTTCATACAACGGAATATAGCTGCAGCCGACCTCAACACATTAGCGAGAAAGACAAAGCCAATCAAACAGCAACATGGGTTAGAGAGGCGGGACTCAAAATGGCAAAGGCCAATCCTTTTAGAGAGGTGAGTTACAGAGGAGGGATTCGTTGCAGGAGGTAAATCTGTTAACCGTTTGTGTTCCACTAGTTGCGCTATTTTTTACAAAATGCCATTGTAAAATATTTTTCAACTTCTTTAATGGTTCCTGGATAAATGTTAAATGAAATAAGTTAAAAAGCACAAGACACAGATGGACATCAGTGGTTATGTATAAATGTATATATAAGCTTGGTCGAATTATTGCTAGGGACAATTGAGTGTTCCCTAGATATTGGTAGGGACATGTCCCTACCGTCCCTACCCAAATCGACGCCCTTGGATTGAAATGTCTGATCCTTGAAAATCAATGGATAACTTGCTGCAAACTTGGGGAAGAGATGCATCTGTAAGAACTCTACATGCAATCATTCACGAACACCACTTTCACATTAAAGGAATTCAGCTGGTAGTTATTGCCATATCCCCTCCCCTGTACAGTCCTGACCTTATTCCAATTAATGCAATTAATATTTTGCTAATAAATAGCATCTGACTTCAGCTGTGTGATGGGGTGTACAATATCGCAAACAATCCTTTTTTTAAGCTAAGGTTATTCTCTTATTTGAAGCAAGTTACAAGCTGTGACAAAAAGTTCTATTCCATGATTTCCGTCATCAGTCAAGGGATTAATTGGCCTTAACTCCATATCCTGTTGGTGTTGATCTTGAGAGTGTGGCATTTGTACAAGATGTAGTTGTCTTTGGTTTTGAGGAAGATTTAACATTCCAATTGTCCCGAGTTGCAGCGGGGACCTATTCTCCATCGTCCTCAAGCTGTGGTGGTTCCACTGGGTTCTGAATTCATCAACAGATCTGTTGATTCTTGGAAGATAAACATGGTGGAGTGCCCTAATGTGAAGTGGGTCTGTGCTATTTAAAAGTCCAACATTGTCCATAAAGACGGAAAGGTCTTTAAAGTATGCTGACACAACCCTGTTCAATTCTCCCCACAGTCTTTCAATTCTCTGTTTGTGTACACTACGCCCAACTATGAAACTACCCCTGTTTCCTCCACGATTCTCAATCATAAATCGTGCAATATTGATGTTCTCACCACCAGCATCACCCCTGACATGATGCGGGAGTCCAAATAGATTGATCGCATCCTGGAAAAGTTGCAGAGCAGCTGAAGATCTGTTGTCTGTACAACATCTCAGGTAGGTAATGCAGCGACTGTATAAATCCGCTCCACCATGAAAAACAAATCCCCATGGATTTTACTTGTGATTTGTGTCAGTATGCCTGGAATGACTTTAGGTCAACTTTTAAACCAACTTGCATGTAATGTAGTGTTTAATTTAAACACTAATGACAAACCTTATGCATTTAATTAATTGTTTTCTTTTGGGGGTTTATTGTAAAACAAGTCTTTTTAAAAGACATTAAATAAAATGAATGTTATAAATATCCAGAGATCTTTTTCTTTTTCGGAATTTTCAGAATTTTTTGAATATATAGGAGATTTTGAAATTAACATTAATGTAATTAAGTAAAACTCATTCAATTGTAAAATAATTAAAGAATTGCTATTCTTAGGAGATGATGAACTGCACAGCCAAAAAAAAAGGATTTAACTACAAAAATTGTTAAGAGACTTCCATTGGATAAATACTGCAATGGTTAATATGGTTCAGGTAGCAAAAAGTTATATAATCCTAACTGATGCAGTGAGTAGCGTCTCATTTCTTAAGACATATCATGTGGTCCAGGCAAATATGTAACTCTGTTTCAGAACAAACAGAACAGATGATATATACATCTAATAATAATCTAGAATTTTTATTATGTTAATTCTTATTTCTTTTATTATTCGTTATTTCCTTTATCATTAATTATGTTTACCTTCTGCTCTATGTTTATGTTCTGTAAAGCTGCTTTGAGACAATGTCTATTGTAAAAAGCGCTATACAAATAAACTTGAATTGAATTGAATGAGTTTGCTTTTAAAGGCACAAGCAAGGGGTATTTATTTTGCTTGCTTGTTTGTTTGTTTGTTTTTGTTTTAAATCAAATGTAAAAATGTAATGTTAATTTACAATATTTACCAGACTTGGTTAGGAGCAGAGACATTGTAGACCCGCCGCCGAATTGCCCTTCGGCCTCTTAATGCTCTTCCCACTGGATTATTCTTAAACGCCCTCGAACCTTCCACCGCTGAACTCTGATTGCTCTTCCGCTCAAGCTACCAGAGATATAGGTCTCTCCTGACCCAGGGGTATGCCTTAGAACCTCAGCAATAAGACAATCAAGATCTGTGTTTGAAATGTTGCTGAAACATAGTCCCATAGTCCACTAAACCCATTTGTGTCCTGTGGTTGTAAAGTGTTCGAATGTTTACAGACGGCATTAGAGATATGGCCATCCAGCTAAAGCCCAAGTCACGCATGTGAATCAGCTGAGCTGCTGATATTTTGTACCTTAAAAGAGAGAAAATAATCAACAAAATATGGATAAAGCATAGATTTTTTTTTTTTAAAAAACTAAAAAAAAATGCAGCAGTTTAGGTGATTTAATAGTCTACCTTTATGTCATCAATTCTGACTTGATGCTACCTTATCTTACATCAATTGATTTCCCTATAAAATTGTTTCCATAGCCATTACCTACCTTGGCCTTCTTCTCTGAAAAGTACTTGTCTACTTGTTGTCATCTACTTGTCTGACATTTTCAAGTGTTATTTGATTCAAAATCTCACTTAGACACTCGTAAATTCCTTCAAGAATGACATGCAAATTTTTTTCTGCATTGTTTAGTTCAATATGATTACTCATAGCCATAAGGAACATTGCAATAATAGAAATATGATCCTCAAGGTGACGTGAGAAATGCTCCAGATCGTTTAGGTCCCTTGATTTACAATCAGCTGTTGCAAAAAAATCTTCCGGTTCAACAAAGTATTGAAGTATTTCTGCGAATGCCATTTTGAAAAACTGAACATTTTAAACAATTCATTCAATATAATCTGAGTTTCAATCAATATATTACGGGTTTTTCATTCAATATATTCAGGATTAATTCAATTCTCTCATGAATAATTTCCTAAACAACATGCCATATATTATATATATATATATATATATATATATATATATATATATATATATATATATATATATATATATATATATATATATATAATATGCATCTCCTTCCTCAGGCAGGAGGACAGCACAATCCACAGACACAGAATTGCTGCAATAAAGACTTTATTTGCAAAAGGACATTACTGCAAGATATACAAACAGAAAAAGCACCGGAATTATAATAAATAAGTGTTCAGCTATATATATGTGTGTGTGTGTGTGTGTGTGTGTGTGTGTGTGTGTGTGTGTGTGTGTGTGTGTGTGTGTGTGTGTGTGTTAAACAAAAAAAACCCAAATTCCTCTGCCACTGCAGGACATATTTAACCAAAATTGAAAGAACACACTAACTGAAATAATTCAACACATATTGGTCCCTCAGCAGCCGACCACTGTCGTCATCAGGGAAGATTGCCAGATTGTCCCAGTCCATGGCTGGTGAAACTCTGGGGGCCCTCTCCTTCCTCAGGCAAGCCACATTGTGGAGGACAGCACATGCCCTCACAGGGCTGACCCTTAATTTGTGAAGGCAGTGAAAACGTGCCTTCAGGAGGCCAAAGGTCATATCAACTCTGGCCCTGGTCCTGGCATGGGCATGGTTGTAGGTTGTCTGTGAAAGGTGTAAAGAGAAAAGGCTGGCAGCCATACACGCTTTTTCCCAGAAACACACCAGAGAATTCACCTGTCAACACAAAATCTCATCATTATTAACTCATAAACACAGTGATATTCTTGACACAGCCATGATGTAAAAACTGGAACATTTGTCCGGGTCATGTTTACAGTTTTTTACAATCGCTATGACAGTTTTTTCAATACATTTAACAAGTTTCCTAAACTCTTAACACGGTTAGCACAACATCCGTCTTTGTAGGGTATACAATTAACGCATTTCTTGTTGCTTTGATACAAAATGCATACAGATAACAACAATTTAAAATGCTTGAACTTCTTTTACACACAAGCTCAACCAAGACCAAAACAATGTCATTTTACAGTCAAATTTACAAATGCTTTAACACTGTATGTCAGAACAGATAACATCATGTTCTAAACATAACTTATATAGGCTAAAGTCAAAGTCAACAGCTGTTCATATTGGGAATTGAAACAGAAATATATCCCCAGTATTTTATAACATTGCTAATGAGAATCAGCTTATCACAGTTATGCAAATATATAAATCACAGCGATTCCCATCTAGGAACCACACTCAGGTGTTCAGGTTTTTTCAATTGCATGATCATATGTTCTAAAAGAGGACTCTTTGGGCTGATCTTGTGTGGAAAAGGAACGAGAGAGGGGGGGGGAGGAAGGAAGGAAGGAAGGAAGCCTGCACGAGGGAGAGGAAGACGAATACCAGGACAAAGGAAAGGAGTTAGATTGTGTGGTGGTGCTCAAAGAAGGACAGCAAAATCTCAGCCGGGACACAGTGGCATACATTGTCTGTATTTTCATAGAAACCAACAGATAGGACATTGCTTCTCCTACAGCAAAGTGTAAATAATTTGACCATTTACTGTATTAGAGTGACTGTATGCCTCTTGTCTCTAATATGTAACTGTATTTTGTCCCTCTAAGGATTCAATGTCTACCTCCCTCAGGGGGCAGAGGGAAGCTCTTGAATGAAGAACAGGGACTTGCTATTGTCCACATGGTGATTGTTGACAATGAAATAAAACTGAAGGACATTCAGTCCAGAGTTGTAGAGTACAACGTTGTCTTTGGGAACATTGTAGCAATCAGCATAACATCTATTTCTCAGACTCTAGCTAAACTCAGAGTCCGAATGAAACAACTATACAAAGTTCCTTTTGAAAGCAAGTGAGCGCATCAAAGAACTCCGTCACCGGTACGTCCAGGTAAGGTTCTGCAATTCCACTATTCCCGTGCAGTCACAGCCTGGTTTGACACCCATCCAAGGATGATGTTTCATTTCCTTGCCCCTTACTCCTCTTTCCTCAACCACATTGAGTTTTTCTCAGCCTGAAGATGGAAGGTTTTTGACCATCGTCCACTTGAACAAATGTCCCTCTAAGATGCAATAGATGCTGCATGCAAAGACATCACAGCTGAACACTGCCAAGGGTGGATAAGGCATGCCAAAAGATTATTCCCACGATTCCTTGCCAGAGAAGATATCAGGTGTGATGTGCTTTTTCTGTTTGTATATCTTGCAGTAATGTCCTTTTGCAAATAAAGTCTTTACTGCAGCAATCCTGTGTCTGTATTTTATTTATTGATTTATTTTTACATAAACTGTACATTTTATAAAGCTGCTGTAGGAGTTTTATATGAACATACCATGTTGGGGCAAGTCGTGGCTTAATGGTTAGAGAGTCTGACTCGTAATCCTAAGGTTGTGGGTTTGAGTCTCAGGCCGGTCACGACTGAGGTGCCCTTGAGCAAGGCATCGAACCCCCCAACTGCTCCCCGGGCGCTGCAGCATAAATGGCTGCCCACTGCTCCGGGTGTGTGTTCACTGCTGTGTGTGTGCATTTTGTATGGATCAAATGCAGAGAATGAATTACATTTACAGCATTAAATTCTGAGTTCTGAGTATGGTTCACCATACTTAGCCATATGTCACTTCACTTTCACTTTCACTAAACCAGTAGGGGGCAATCTCTTTTGATGAATATAATGAGTGCACCTGGGATAGAGGGAGTGTTTTTGTGTACGGAGGAAGCTCACAGTTTTTTGACCGTGAAATATAACCCGAATTGGATCTTTACCACAAATATGTGAGATATGAGATGTGAGATATATTGTGTTCCAGCATATACTTTCAGTTTTGGAATTTTGATTAGTTGTTTAGCTACACATGTGATATGTTCAGGATTGGCATGGACTATGAACTGTGGATGAACAATGGAACTATGGTGACTGTATGATATGCTTGTTCCAATAAAAGACATGTAACAGCATATAAAGAATATTTGCCTTGATTCACACGCATCAATTAATAGCTCACTCCCCAGACACGATTCACCTCTGACTTTAGTGGAAAGTCAGCTACAGCTACTCTGAGATGGTCATTAATTTTTTTGTACTGAATTTCTGCAGCAAAAGAAACAAAATGCATGCATTTACTATTTTATTTAATATTTAATAATTTATTTATTTAATATTTTAATAATTTAATTATTTAATATTTTAATAATAAATAAATAAATATATAAACAAACAAATAAATAGATGAATGTAGTAGAAGATGAATGAACGAATGAATGAATATTGAAATATTAATCAGTTTTAAAGTTGTACAGTACATGCTGGACATCCCATGAAATTTTCATACACTTTCACATCTTTAGGCAAATAAAAAACAAAATTCTCTAAAACAATACATGCATTTTAGTGAAAACATAATAAAAATTCTGTAGTACATCATCATTATTTCAAAAATGTATATAGGTTTTCTGTTTTCTGTTTATTTTTTGCTTATTTATTTATTTATTTATTTTTTTTTATTTATTATTTTTCTATTTGCAACACAAGCATTACTAACCCCCCCCCTTCCTCCTTCAAATTTCCATATATCCTTTTTTCAACCTTTTTTTTTTTTTACATTTCCAGACAATTTTAAAGTTTTTATCTAAATGAATAACTGACCTTGTACAGAAGACAGACAAACACTTTTACAAATCTGTTTTGTAACACAAGGACACAGAATCAGTGAGGGATTATTGTAGTCAATTTCACTTGAATTACATTGAATAAATAAAGTGATAAATAACAATATTAATAAATAGATAATAAAATGCAGTGTCAAAGTATCATACAAAAATAAAATAATGACAAAATAATGTATGATGTGAACAGAACTGCTCACAACTACAGTAAGATGTATTCAAAAGACTTGCTGCCTTTTTGTCAGTGTTTACAGTTTTTTTACAATGGCTATGACAGATTTTCAATACATTTAACAAGTTTCCTAAACTCTTAATGCACCAACACACCTACAACACACAATTGGCAAAACGGTTAATTTCATGCTCAAAATCACACATTGTAAACTAAACCCCAAAACTAAATTTCAAAATACAATAATAAACTAACACAATACACCATGTCACCAAAACACTGCAAACATGTTTCAAAAGCAAATAATTATTCAAAACACTAACACAGGTTCTCTTCCAACAGGAACATTTAGTCTATCATAACACAATGATAAAAAAACACTATCATCAGCTGAAATGACAGAAACTGCATTATTTTATGTGTCAGGTTTGCCCTTATACAATAGACAGTATATTGTATTGAACATAGATTGTGTTTTGCACTGTAGTTTCTTTTGAAGCCTCTCTACATTTTTGTTTTGTTGGGTTTAGTAAATGCATGCATTTTGTTTCTTTTGCTGCAGAAATTCAATACAAAAAATGAATGACCATCTCAGAGTAGCTGTAGCTGACTTTCCACTAAAGTCAGAGGTGAATCGTGTCTGGGGAGTGAGCTAAACCTTCCATCTCCAGGCTGAGAAAAACTCAATGTGGTTGAGGAAAGGGGAGTAAGGGGCAAGGAAATGGGACATCATCCTTGGATGGGTGTCAAACCAGGCTGTGACTGCACGGGAATAGTGGAATTGCAGTACCTTACCTGGACGTACTGGTGACGTAGTTCTTTGATGCGCTTACTTCCTTTCAAAAGGAACTTTATATAGTTGTTTCATTCGGACTATGTGTTTAGCTAGAGTCTGAGAAATGGATGTTATGCTGATTGCTGCAATGTTCCCAAAGACATCGTTGTCCTCTACAACTCTGGACTGAATGTCCTTCAGTTTCATTTCATTGTCAGCAATCACCATGTTGACAATAGCAAGTCCCTGTTCTTCATTCAAGAGCTTCCCTCTGCCCCCTGAGGGAGGTAGACATTGAATCCTTAGAGGGACAAAATACAGTTACATATTAGAGACCAGAGGCATACAGTCATTGTCCTGGTACTCGTCTTCCTCTCCCTCGTGCAGGCATTCCCCCCCCCCCCCCTTTTTACATATTGATGTGAATATGAGAATGAGGAGGGGGGCACAGTGGCTTAGTGGGTAGCACGTTCGCCTCACACCTCCAGGGTCGGGGTTCGATTCCCGCCTTGTGTGTGCGGAGTTTGCATGTTCTCCCCGTGCCTCGGGGGTTTCCTCCGGGTACTCCGGTTTCCTCCCCCAGTCCAAAGACATGCATGGTAGGTTTATTGGCATCTCTGGAAAATTGTCCGTAGTGTGTGAATGAGAGTGTGTGTGTGTGCCCTGCGATGGGTTGGCACTCCGTCCAGGGTCTATCCTGCCTTGATGCCCGATGACGCCTGAGATAGGCACAGGCTCCCCGTGACCCGAGAAGTTCGGGTAAAGCGGTAGAAAATGAATGAATGAATGAGAATGAGGATGTTTTTCCTCTCTTTCTTTTATTTTCCTTTTCTTCCTTTTTTTTCCATGTTGAAAGGACATAATGTTTCTTTAAATTAATAGTCGAGGGTTCAACAAATCAGTGTTTTTAACGTGGATTCGACAACACCACTAAGCAGATACCAGCTTGTGTCCTGTGATGGCGAGACACCCGGAGAATTACTACAAGGACAAAGTGAGTTGACAAACTTTTTTTTTTTTCTCCTCACGACAGATTTCTTTAATTATTTTTGGTCAACAGAACTTTAGGTGAACATGCAGCTAACCTCACTGCACTGGGTCACTTTCTGTAGGAACTGATATTGGAAAAGTGAAGTGCTTTCTTGGATCCCTTCTTGGGCGCGGTCTTAGCTGGTTCAGGCATGGTGTTGCTGTTCGAGTGAACTGAGAGAGAATGAGTAACACCCACCTAGCGGCTGCTGTATATACAGTCTGACATTGTAATTATGCACAAGAGAAGAAACGTGTGTTATTGGTCATAATCCCAAAGCTCCTGATCGGGAGCGCCTCCTCCCGCTCCTCCTACACGCTTACTCCTCCCCCACTGTCCTTTGTTCCCCTTCCGCCGTTTTACACTCAACTTTGTGCTTTTTGACAAAAGAAAAGGAGAAGAAAAAAAAACTTTACACGCGTTTCTCAAACACAATATATGAAATAAAAAGATAGAGATGTATATAAATCAATTAACTTACATATAATATTGTACTAATGACCATTTATTGTGTGTGTGTGTATATATATATATATATATATATATATATATATATATATATATATATATATATATATATATATATGTATAGGATATTGCTTTATACGGCTTTTGACGTCATTTGCGTCCACACACACAGTAAATAAGGAACAACTCTTTGTGGATATTTGGGTGTCTCTTAAAAGAGCCGTTGTGTTGACGTGGTTGGGTGTTGAACGTTTATCCGCCGAAGCCGTACAGAGTGCGTCCCTGGCGTTTCAGAGCGTACACCACATCCATGGCGGTGACGGTCTTTCCTTTGGCGTGCTCGGTGTAGGTGACGGCGTCGCGGATGACGTTCTCCAAGAAGACTTTCAGCACACCGCGAGTCTCTTCGTAAATCAGGCTGGAAATACGCTTAACACCGCCACGGCGAGCCAGACGGCGAATAGCCGGCTTAGTGATTCCCTGGATGTTATCGCGAAGGACCTTACGATGACGCTTTGCGCCCCCTTTGCCGAGTCCCTTACCGCCTTTACCTCTACCAGACATGATGCTGCTCTATTGAAGTGAAGCTGCTCAATAAAATACACAACACAGAGGCCGAATATTTATCCTCTATCTCCTGGACCTAGTTGAGAACAGGCAAGGAGGCGGATCTAAGACCAGCGCTCACACAATAGAAGCCGTTCATAAACAAAGAGAAAGCCACAGCTTTTAACTTACTAGTGTATTTTTCTGCTGCAACCTCTCTGTACACACAAGGTTTATTATTATTATTATTATTATTATTATTATTATTATTATTATTATTATTATTAGAGCTGTTATAAGTCTTAGTAGTATTTAACCCAAATACAAAGTGAATATTTTAATAAAAATATACAGACCAACACCCAGCAATGTATGGAGGTTAGTAAGAGCACTCTTTGGTTGTACAACATTAACCTGCACTGTTTAGATGTAGGGGGGCACGGTGGCTTACTGGGTAGCACGTTCGCCTCACACCTCCAGGGTCGGGTTCGATTCCTGCCTCCGCCTTGTGTGTGCGGAGTTTGCATGTTCTCCCCGTGCCTCGGGGGTTTCCTCCTGGTACTCCGGTTTCCTCCCCCGGTCCAAAGACATGCATGGTAGGTTAATTGGCATCTCTGGAAAAATTGTCGGTAGTGTGTGAATGCGTGAGTGAATGAGAGTGTGTGTGTGCCCTGCGATGGGTTGGCACTCCGTCCAGGGTGTATCCTGCCTTGATGCCCGATGACGCCTGAGATAGGCACAGGCTCCCTGTGATCCGAGGTAGTTCGGAGGAAGCGGTAGAAAATGAGTGAGAGAGTGAGAGTGTTTAGATGTAAAACATCCATTTGAGCACATCTGTGGCTTGAGAACTGTATTCTATACTCCTAGGTCCACTACTAGGAGGCCCGGTGGTTCTCGTTCGTCTGGGTACATTATAAACCAAGCCCATGTTTAACCCTGAGAGTAGATTACAAGCAACATAGAAAGGAATGTAAAGACACATTCAGGAGTCATTTTATCAGTTGTAAAACACAAAATATTACAGAATCTATAAGGTTTATAGTCTAAATGTGCTATATTGTCTCCAACACTAATCTCATTCTAAAACTCAGTGTCATTCACAAAGAAAGCTTATTGAAGTCAAAATTCACATATCAAACGTGGGTCAAAACAAAACGTCACTGTTCTACTTGAAACATTTAGTCGACACCGTCTAGACACAGGCCTCACTGTAAATGGGATCATTTGAACAGCTATGTTAGATTACATGCATATAAGTAGACTCTGTTATAGATAAACAAGACAACAGCTGAACAACAGAGTCTGATGCACTGTACACTCTATTGAACTGAAAGCAGGGCTATGAAGTGTGATTGTGATACACACACACACACACACACACACACACACACACACACACACACACACACACACACACACACAAACACACACACACAGTTAGGTCCATATATATTTGGACACATGCAAAATTTTCATACTTTTGGCTATATATGCCACAGAATAAATGGAAAATGAAAAGAAAAATAAATAAATAAATAAAAAATAAAATAAAATAATAAAATAAAAAAAATATGCATTTGAAGAACAGATGTTCAGCTTTTATTCAAGGGGTTGACCATAATTATCAATAATTCATAATTCAGGAGCTGCAACCATTTTTATGCACAGTCCCCGCATTTTCAGGGGCTCAAATGTAATTGGACAAATGAATATAATCATAAATAAAATGTTAATTTTTAATATTTTGTTGAAAATCCTTTGCAGGCAATGACAGCCTAAAGTCTGGAGCCCATGGACATCACCAGAGACTGGGTTTCCTCCTTTCTGATGCTTTGCCAGGCCTTAACTTCAGCTGTCTTCAGTTAATGTTGATTTGAGCTATTTTTTTCTCAGAATCTACCAAACTGTTTATCTGGCCACTCCTAATGTTCCTGCTATCTCTCTGCTGGATTTGTTTTGTTTATGAAGCCTAATGATGGCCTGTTTGACTTGCATGGAGAGCTCCTTTGAAGGCATGATGTAGGTTCACAGCAACAGATTCCAAGTGAAAATACCACACTTAGGATCAACTCCAGACCTGTTACCTGCTAAATTGATGAAGTAATAATGAAGGAATAGCCTAAACCGGTACATGAAAAAGCTTTTTATTCAACTGTCCAATTACTTTTGGTACCTTGAAAAAGGGGGATGGTTACTCTCAAGAGCTGTAATTCCTAAATCCTACCTCCAATTTGGATTTAAATACCCTCAAATTAAATTAATATAAATATACAATTATAGCTTGAATATGTTTTAGTAAATACTTTGTTTTAGTAAAAACTAAAATTGTTCATGTGTCCAAATATATATGGACCGAACTGTATATGAAAATTGTGCCCTACTTCTAAAGATTATCAGTCAAGAACTAAATGTATTGTTGCAATTTTGAAATTTGGCCAACAACTTATAAGATCAAATAGTATTCATAACAGTGAAGTTTTAATTATGCAATTTATTGCTTTTATATTAGTTTTCCTCTTGTTGTTTTTGTTAGAAGTAGTAGTAGAAGCAATATTCTAAAATGTACAAATGTAGCACTGGGTAAAAGGAAAAACAACAAAAAAAAAAACAACAAAAACTACTACTAATAATAATAGTAAACTGAAACTATTTGTAACCATTGTGAGTTTTTTTAATACAATTTACTACTACTACTACTACTACTACTACTACTACTATCATCAGCAACAGTACAACTACTACTTAAAGGAGCAAATTGTAGGAGCAAATAGAAGCAATATTGGCAATCAAACATCCATAGTAATTCTAGAGCTCTGTACCTGAGGTCATAATTAGCTCATGATAATTAACACTGTGTTTAACCCCTTTATGCCACGCCCCCCCTTTTGCAGGTTTTTCGCCTACATGACCTACCCAACAAAAAGTGGTACAGCTCCCACATACTTTGACACACAGGGGTGAGCCCATCAGATTAGAAAGAAGAGATTCTCTAGTTTCAGAAACTAGTTTCAGATTGATTCTAGGCCTTACTGGCACAAAGTTACAGGGGCTGGAATGGAAGGTTTTCATTTCTGCCTGGGTTGTTTACCTGATAAACTGATTAATCTTATTTTTCTGGAACATGCTAAGGACCAAATAACAACTGAGGGTCATAGCCACATGTCTTGGCTTTCACCAAAAAAAAAATTCAAGTCAAAAGACCCAAAAATGGCTTCAATAAAAATATTTTTCTACGGACATGGTCGTCTGGTGCAGCGTTTTTGTGTACTTGTTTACTATATAATTTTGAAATAAAAGGCTGCAGGCTCAGTCTGAAAGACCATAAACAAGCCTAGACTCTCTCTCTATCACTCTGGTGTGAAAACAGCTGTGAGAGGGACAAAAGGTCCAGTTCACGCAGACACAGGCAAAGAACATACGGCATGCCGCATACCGTTGGAATCGTCTGCTTATTGGCTAAACAGCTGTATAGGTCCCAGCCCATTTCATTGCTATTGGAAGGAGTAATTGTCAGTCAAAGGCGAGTTCCCAAAAATGAGGTCATACCATCATTGGCTTCTCAGCCATCTATCTCTGCCATACAAGCACCGATTGGCTCAAATGAGGGCTTATTTGATTCGTTAGGACCTGGGCTATAAATGACGTAGACTTTGAATTTTTGAATATCCCAATGAGAAGTTAGAGCGGCAAAACGAGATGATGGCGCACTTCTGTTTCCAGTTTTCAGAACACTAACGGAATATTTGCGGCGCGACCAGAGCGTTTTGGATTAAAAGGCTTACAGATTTCAATTCCTTGGACCTGTGTGGATTTTTGTGGATTATTTGTTTTGGAATATATTACCCCAGTGAAGAAAGAGACGTGTCTAAAGGTAAGGGAAAAACCGGTATAGTGCCACCTAGGTCAGTTTTGTCCAAAAATTTTTTCTAATTGTATGAAGGCTGTGAATCATATTATGCTTTGTGTGTGGGCTTAAAAAATATTGAGAGTATAAACTTTAATAGGTAAATAGTTTTTTTCGTGTTTTTGGAGGATTTGATGCTTTAAAGTTGAATTGAAGCTTGTTTCTGGGTCATCCCCTAGTGGTCACTTTGACTTCCGTGCCGTGCACGGCACGGCGACCCGTACAGAGCAAAATTCACCAAACACAAAACAAAGAATAAACTTTTTTTTTGTCCATGCTACTATATTTTAATATGTAATTACAAATTAGATAATAATAATAATAATAATAATAATAATAATAATAATAATAATAATAATAATAATAATAATAATAATTCAGCCTTCTGTTTACTCAGTAAGGCAATAATCTTATTTTACCAGCTCCAGTTGGACTCTGCTTCATTAAATATTCAGATATACTAAGAGGAGATGACGACTACATGTGGTCTTTGAGGACAACAACCTCATCATCAATACAACATTGTCAGACTGTATATTTCTAATTACACCTTCCAGTGTCACCCACATGAAGATGAGGTTCCCCCTTAAGCCTGTTTCCTCTCAAGGTTTCTCCATAAAGGTGTTTTTCCTCAATACAATCATTTCAGTAAACTCAGGCTTGTTCATTATTTATAAATACAAACACATTTAAATATAAGTCTAATATTAACCTTGTTTTTCATTCATTCATTCTCTACCGCTTATCCAAACTTCTCGGGTTACAGGGAGCCTGTGCCTATCTCAGGCGTCATCGGGCATCGAGGCAGGATACACCCTGGACGGAGTGCCAACCCATCTCAGGGCACACACGCTCTCATTCACTAACACACTACAGACAATTTTCCAGAGATGCCAATCAACCTACCATGCATGTCTTTGGACCGGGGGAGGAAACCGGAGTACCCGGAGGAAACCACCGAGGCACGGGGAGAAATGCAAACTCCACACACACAAGGCGGAGGCGGGAATCGAACCCCAAACCCTGGAGGTGTGAGGCAAACTTGCTAACCACTAAGCCACCGTGCCCCCACCTCTAGTTTTTGTTTTATATTAATCTCTATATTATTATGTTGTGTTCATGATCTGTAAAGCTGCTTTGAGACGACGTCCATTGCTAAAAACAATATACAAATAAATGTGCATTTATTATTTTTCAAATACTCTTCTTGTCCATGAACACAATATTCCTAACACAAACACTCCGTACCCTCAATCTGTAAATAATTTCTCTAAAGCAGATTCACATTTACATACATTAGTGATGGCCGGTTAGTGAACGAATCATTCTTTTGAACCGGATGAACCAGTTCACCAAAACGGACTGATTCGTTCTAAACAGTTTGTGTCTTGAATCAGCGCTGATCCACAAGTTACTAAAGTTACTCACTTTCGTGTCACGTCTGACAGCCTTTTCGACTCTAAATAAACTAATATCCCCGAGTATATGTAACTCCTGTACACTGAACTGTGAGCTCGAGCTGTTGATACTGCGCATGTGTGAAACAGTGAACCGATACAGCGAATCATCAGTACAGAACTGAGAACTGGTTCTTTCGGACGCATCCGAGAACAGATGAGCTGCTGATACTGCGCATGCGTGAATAACTGAACTGATACAGCAACAAATAGAAATGGTTATGATTTAATGTCTTATCAATGTATGAGTGTTTAACTCAGTTGCATTAGTTTTTTTAACTAATGGAGCGAAAGAAACATTTCAAAATTATGCTTTTTTATAAGTTTTTGTAAGATGATGAAGATTAGTTTATAAACTTTATATCTTTAAGACACGTAAAACATCCACATTTGCACATAAATGCCTACGTATTCAACTAAAGTTATGATTACAAATAAGCTTTCAAATGCGTTAAATTGATTGTATTAATATCTGCCGGCAGCGGCGGGATGAAGGAATTTACGTCATGACGTCATTGTGAATTACGTCATTACGTCAGGACGTATAAAAACTGGCGAACTTGATTATAAAACTGGTTCATTAAAACGAACGATTTTTTTTTTAATTACACACACAGTGAGCTTTATACGACAAACTCTGAGCTCTCTCTCTCTCTCTCTCTCTCTCTCTCTCTCTCTCTCACACACACACACACACACGCACACACAGAGATAGGAAGTGCTCATTAATCAGAGAGAATGTGGTGGCTCTTAAAAGAGCCTTTGTGTACATTAGACAGAATAGAGATTTAAGCGCGCTTTCCGCGAATACGGCGGGCCAGCTGGATGTTCTTAGGCATGATGGTCACTCTCTTGGCGTGAATGGCGCACAGGTTGGTGTCCTCAAACAGACAGACCAGGTATGCCTCGCTAGCCTCCTGCAAAGCCATGACGGCCGAGCTCTGGAAACTAGTGATGGCCGGTTTGTGAACGAATCGTTCTTTTTAACCAGTTCTTTTTAGTGAACTGGATGAACCGGTTCACCAAATCGGACTGATTCGTTCTAAACAGTTCGCGACTTGAGTCAGCGCTGATCCACAAGTTACTAAAGTTACTCACTTTCAGTCATGCCTGACAGTCGGTCCAACTCTAAATAAACTAATATCCCGGAGTATATGTAACTCCTGTACACTGAACTGACATGTTGTGCTGAGAGAATTGTGATCTCGAGCTGTTGATACTGCGCATGCGTGAATTACTGAACCGATACAGCGAATCATCAGTACATTGAACTGAGAACTGCCTGTTTCGGATGCATCCGAGAACCGATGAACTAGTACAGCGAACCATCAGTACACTGAACTGAGAACTGTTTCTTTCGGATGCGTGACTGAGAGTCTGACATGGTTGTCTGCAACACTGGAGCCCCGCAGGGAATGGTTCTGGCCCCGTTCCTCTTCACCATTTACACTGCAGACTTCATGTTCAGCTCAGCAACCTGTCACCTGCAGAAAGTTTTCTGATGACTCTGCTATCATCGGTCTGATCACAGATGATGATGAAAGGGAATACAGAGGACTGATCCGGAACTTTGTGGACTGGTGTCAATGGAGCTGCCTCCAGTTAAATGCGGGGAAAACCAAAGAACTGGTGGTGGATTTCATATAAATGTATATAATGTATTTTCTGCACTACAAGGCGCACCTAAAATCTTTAAATTTTCTCAAAAATCAGCCGAGCGCCTAATAACCCGGTGCGCCTTATGTGTGCACCGAGTTCCAAAAATCTGTAAAAATGTTGTGTGACTTTGGTAAGCGCTCCGCTTGATTGACAACATTTGTTTCTTACTAACCATTATGCGCTCCACACTCCAGTCCAGTAGGTGGCGGAAAATGCACCTTAAGTTGGTTTGCCATCCGCCAATAAAAATCAGATGCTTACGAGGCACAATACAAACTACAGACTACCAGTTACGCGGTTGTAAATGGGAATAGAGCAGCATAAAGAATTCAACATCAATGTATCTATGGTTCAGAAGTGGAGGAAGCAAGAAAATGTACTGCATTAAGTTAAGAAAACACAGTAGATGAGGACTTTGATGGATTTTTGGGAGAAGATTGATTAAAAAATAATGTGTGTGTTGTTAAATAGTAGAATAAAGTTCAACTAAACTCACTGTTTTGCTTCTGGTACCTTTTTTTGTGGACCGTATGTTTTAGCATGCGCCTTATAATACGGTGCGCCTTATAATACAGTGTGCCTTATGGTGCGGAAAATACTGTAATGTATATTATGTCTTTTATATATATATATATATATATATATATATATATATATATATATATATATATATATATATATATATATATATATATATATTTGCATTTCTTTCTCTTTGCTGCTGAAACAGAGAAATTTCCCCATTGTGGGACAAATAAAGGTATAATCTTATCTAAATCCGTAAATCCAACATTCAATTTTAAAAATGTATTACTAAAAGTTGTAAGTTGTAAGCAACCTTTCTGCTTTCCCCCTCCTAAATTTTCATGAATTTAACCTCTTATATTAATAGATATGACATCATTATATATAATTATTTGTGTAGTAATAAAGTGTCCACTTTTAGTAAATGACACTAATATAAAATCTATGTAATTGAGCATGGTGATTATTCTGGGGAAGGAACAGATTGATCCTTTACCTGGTATCTTTCAGGAGCGCTGCTTCTTTAGTGTCTTTACATATAATAGTGAAGTCCTTTTGGGGAGATTTTCTTTTTTTTTTTTTTTTTTTTTTTAACCCTTAAAATAAAGATAAAGCATCATAGGGTCTGGGGTTTATTATATTTAATAAAAATTACATTCAATAACCAATAAACAAATATAATGCGTTTACTGACAGTCACTATAACTCTAATGTATAACATTTTTAAATGCTGTCTATGTTCAGTTTAACATTCTTACTGGGTTTAAGTCTGATGTAAGAAAACATTTTAATAAAAATTGAAAATACATGATTTAGTCATAAAAGTCTTATTCTGTCCTTTTTTTTTATCCTAACATCCCCATGTTTGTTCTGCTGATCCACAGTCACCTGGTTTGAAGTTCAGGACTTAAGACTTGGAATAATAACTTAAATAAAATAAAACACAAGAGATTATTCACATTAGTCACAAAAAGACATCATTGCTATAATTTTGTGTAATTATACAGATAATCTATTGTACCTAGGGTAATATAATATCCAAGCTAATACTGAGCTGGATTTAATGATGTCTGTATAAAATTGTGATAATGATTTGGCTAAACAAAGAAAGCTAAAAACATAGTGTAAAATGTCTACACAGTGTGTGAAAATCATTTTAGGATATGTTCAAATATTCTGAATATGATCTTCAGTCAAACCCAAGACCAAGGATTTTCATTCATTTTCTGAATTTGTCACATCTAAGGGGAACTTTTTGGTGGACCCAGAGTTTTAGTGATACAGTGTAAAGAAACCAAGTGAAAAGGAACTGAGTGAATAGGTTTAATCAAGTTAAAATGAAACATAATTAGAATAGTGATAAAGAGCATGTCGAACCATGTAGACATTGTACATCTCCAGAAATGTGATTAAAAAAACTCACAATAGTTACATATAGTTGAAGGTTATTATTATTATTATTATTATTATTATTATTATTATTATTATTATTATTATTATTATTATTATTTAGTAGTAGTAGCAGTGTTTTTGTTGTTGTTGTTGATAATAGTAATAGAAGCAATATTCTAAAATGTGCCAAAGTAGCACAGGGTTAAACAAACAAACAAGAAAACTAATATAAAAGCAATAAATGACATAATTAAAGCGTCACTGTTATGAATACTATTTGATCTTATATGTTGTAGGCCAAATTTCAAAATTGCAACAATACATTTAGTACTTGACTGATAATCTTTAGAAGTAGAGTACAATTTTCATATACAGTTAGGTCCATATATATTTGGACACAGGCACAATTTTAGGTTTTTTTTGGTATTTACCAAAACATATTCAAGTTATAGTTGTATATTTATAGAAAGTCTCTCAGCTTTAATTTGAGGGTATTTAAATCCAAATTAGAGAAATGGTTTAGGAATTACAGCTCTTGAGAGAAGCCACAACCCTTTTGAATAAAAAGCTGTTTCATGGACAGGTGTAGGCTATTCATTATTTCTTCATCATTTAAGCAGGTAACAGGTCTGGAGTTGATCCCAAGTGCGGTATTTACACTTGGCATCTGTTGCTGTGAACCTACATCATGCCTTCAAAGGAGCTCTCCATGCAAGTCAAACAGGCCATCATTAGGCTTCATAAACAAACCAAATCCATCAGAGAGATAGCAGGAACATTAGGAGTGGCCAGATCGACAGTTTGGTAGACTCTGAGAAAAAATTAGAATGCAATGGTGAGCTCAGCAACATAAAAAGGCCTGGCCGTCCACGGAAGACAACAGTAGTAGATGATAGCAAACCATTCATAAGCCTCAAGAACAGAAAGGCCAGAGTAAACTTTGCCGAGGAAAAAAAAAACATCTAAAAAAAGCCTGCCCAGTTCTGGAAAATCATTCTTTGGACAGATGAAACTAAGATCAACCTTTACCAGAATGACAGGAAAAGAAAAGTTTGGAACAGCTCATGATCCTATGTCACCTGTAAAACATAGTGGAGGCAGTGTAATGGCATGGACATGCATGGCTTCCAGTGGCACTGGGTCACTGGTGTTTATTGATGATGTGACAGAAGCAGCTGTATGAATTATGAAGTGTATATAATAATATCCTGTCTGCCCAGATTAAGCCAAATGTATCAAAGTTGATTGGACGACATTTCAAAGTACAGATGGACAATGATCCAAAACACACTGCAAAAGCAACCCAGGATTTATTTAAGGAAAAGAAACGGAATATTCTGCAATGTCCGAGTCAATCACCTGATCTCAACCCGATTGAATGTGCATTTCACTTGCTGTAGGCAAAACTAAAGGCAGGAAGACCCATGAACAAACATTAACTGAAGACAGCTACAGTTAAGGCCTGGCAAAGCATCAGAAAGGAGGAAACCCAGTCTCTGGTGATGTCCATGGGCTGCAGACTTCAGGCAGTCATTGCCTGCAAAGGATTTTCAACAAAATATTAAAAATTAACATTTTATTTATGTTTATATTCATTTATAATGAATATTATATTCAATTATATGGACCTGTGTGTGTGTGTGTGTGTGTGTGTGTATACTGAGCTGAGATCTAGTGATTTTTTATGTGAATGTTAGAAGGTGAAAATTTGAAATTAATTCTTGAAAAAAAAATCAACTCATTTTGAAGATTAATAAGGAATTTGTGAAAAGTTTATTATTTTTATTCCTTTAATGTTGTAAATTATTTTGAACTATCCATCCATCCATCCATTTTCTACCGCTTATCCGGGGCCGGGTCGCGGGGGCAGCAGTCTAAGCAGGGATGCCCAGACTTCCCTCTCCCCAGACACTTCCTCCAGCTCTTCCGGGGGAATACCGAGGCGTTCCCAGGCCAGCCGAGAGACATAGTCCCTCCAGCGTGTCCTAGGTCTTCCCCGGGGCCTCCTCCCGGCTGGACATGCCCGGAACACCTCCCCAGGGAGGCGTCCAGGAGGCATCCGAAACAGATGCCCGAGCCACCTCAGCTGACCCCTCTCAATGTGGAAGAGCAGCGGCTCTACTCTGAGCTCCTCCCGAGTGACTGAGCTCCTCACCCTATCTCTAAGGGTGCGCCCAGCCACTCTGCAGAGGAAACTCATTTCGGCCGCCTGTATCCGGGATCTTGTCCTTTCGGTCATGACCCAAAGCTCATGGCCATAGGTGAGGGTAGGAACGTAGATCGACTGGTAAATAGAGAGCTTCGCCTTGCGGCTCAGCTCTCTCTTCACCACAACAGATCGGTATATCGACCGCATCACTGCGGAAGATGCACCGATCCGCCTGTCGATCTCCCGCTCCATCCTTCCCTCACTCGTGAACAGGACCCCAAGATACTTAAACTCCTCCACTTGGGGCAGGAACTCTCCACCAACCTGAAGAGGGCAAGCCACCCTTTTCCGGCTGAGAACCATGGCCTCGGACTTGGAGGTGCTGATTCTCATCCCCGCCGCTTCACACTCGGCTGCAAACCGTCCCAGTGCATGCTGAAGGTCCTGATTTGAAGAAGCCAACAGGACAACATCATCTGCAAAAAGCAGAGACGAAATCCTGTGGTCCCCAAACCTGACTCCCTCCGGCCCCCGACTGCGCCTAGAAATCCTGTCCATATAAATAATGAACAGGACCGGTGACAAAGGGCAGCCCTGCCGGAGTCCAACATGCACCGGGAACAAGTCTGACTTACACCCGGCAATGCGAACCAAACTCCTGCTCCGGTCATATAGGGACCGGACAGCCCTTAACAGAGGGCCCCGGACCCCATACTCCCAGAGCACCCCCCACAGGCCATCACGAGGGACACAGTCAAATGCCTTCTGCAGATCCACAAAACACATGTGGACTGGTTGGGCAAACTCCCATGAACCCTCCAACAACCTGGTGAGGGTATGGAGATGGTCCAGTGTTCCACGACCAGGACGAAACCCGCATTGTTCCTCCTGAATCCAAGGTTCGACTATCGGCCGAATTCTCCTCTCCAGTACCCTGGCATAGACTTTTCCGGGGAAATATAGTTGGAACACACCCTCCGGTCCCCCTTCTTAAACAGAGGGACCACCACCCCAGTCTGCCAGTCCAGAGGCACTGTCCCCAACCGCCACGCGATGTTGCAGAGGCGTGTCAGCCAAGACAGCCCCACAACATCCAGAGACTTAATGTACTCAGGGCGGATCTCATCCACCTCCGGTGCCTTGCCACTGAGGAGCTTCTCAACTACCTCAGTGACCTCAGCTTGGGGGATCGACGAGTCCACTACCGAGCCCTCCGCCTCTGCTTCCTCAATGGAAGACATGTTGGTGGGGTTGAGGAGATCCTCGAAGTACTCCTTCCACCGTCTCAGGATGTCACCAGTCGAAGTCAGCAGATTCCCACTCCCACTGTAAACAGTGTGAGCAGGGCACTGCTTCCCCCTCCTGAGACGCCGGACGGTTTGCCAGAATTTCTTCGAGGCCAACCGATAGTCCTTCTCCATGGCCTCACCGAACTCCTCCCAGACCCGAGTTTTTGCCTCTGCAACCACCCGGGCTGAAGCTCGCTTGGCCCTCCGGTAACTATCAGCTGCCTCCGGAGTCCCCAAAGCCAACCAGGCTCGATAGGACTCCTTCTTCAGCTTGACGGCATCCCTTACTTCCGGGGTCCACCACCGGGTTCGAGGATTGCCGCCACGACAGGCACCGGAGACCTTACGGCCACAGCTCCGTGCGGCTGCATCAACAATGGAGGTGGAGAACATGGTCCACTCGGACTCAATGTCTCCAACCTCCCTCGGGATCTGGTTGAAGCTCTGCCGGAGGTGAGAGTTGAAGATCTCTCTGACAGGAGACTCTGCCAAACGTTCCCAACGGACCCTCACAGTACGTTTGGGTCTGCCAAGTCTGTCCAACTTCCTCCCCTGCCATCGGACCCAACTCACCACCAGGTGGTGATCAGTTGACAGCTCCGCCCCTCTCTTTACCCGAGTGTCCAAGACATACGGCCGGAGGTCAGATGAAACAACCACAAAGTCGATCATCGACTTCCGACCTAGGGTGTCCTGGTGCCATGTGTACTGATGGACACCCTTATGCTTGAACATGGTGTTTGTTATGGACAAACTGTGACTAGCACAGAAGTCCAATAACAGAACACCACTCGGGTTCAGTTCGGGGGGGCCGTTCCTCCCAATCACGCCCCTCCAGGTGTCACTGTCGCTGCCCACGTGAGCGTTGAAGTCCCCCAGTAGAACGACGGAGTCCCCAGTCGGGGCACTTTCTAGCACCCCTCCCAGAGACGCCAAGAAGGTCGGGTACTCTACACTGCCATTTGGCCCATAAGCACAAATAACAGTGAGAGACCTCTCCCCGACCCGAAGGCGCAGGGAAACGACCCTCTTGTTCACCGGGGTGAACTCCAACACATGGCTGCTGAGCTGGGGGGCTATGAGCAAGCCCACACCAGCCCGCCGCCTCTCACCGCGGGCAACTCCAGAGTAGTAGAGAGTCCAGCCTCTCTCGAGGAGTTGGGTTCCAGAGCCCAAGCTGTGCGTGGAGGCGAGCCCAACTATCTCTAGTCGGTATCTCTCAACCTCCCGCACCAGCTCAGGCTCCTTCCCCCCCAGCGAGGTGACATTCCATGTCCCTAGAGTCAGATTCCGTATCCGGAGATTGGGTCGCCGAGGCTCCCGCCTTCGACTGCCACCCAATCCACATTGCACCAGCCCCTTACGGTCTCTCCTGCAGGTGGTGGGCCCACAGATCGGCCCCACGTCGCTCCTTCGGGCTGAGCCCGGCCGGGCCCCGTGGGGTAAGACCCGGCCACCAGGCGCTCGCATGCGAGCCCCAACCCCGGGCCTGGCTCCAGGGTGGGGCCCCGGTTGCGCCATACCGGGCGACGTCACGGACCTTGTTATAATTTTCTTCATAAAGGGTTTTTGAAGAGCTATTTTGAACTACTTTCATGTAATTGATCACTCGAATAAGAGATATTAATTAATTACATAAAAAAACAAAAAACAAATAGTGTTTAATTTCTTTATCACTAGCCGAAGTTTTATTGAGAGCTGTTAGGGAGAAGGGCGTCTCACTTAGAAAGAGAGTGCAAAAAGGCTGCAAAGCCCAAAGCAGCTCCCAAGAAGAAGTAAACGTGTTTCTTATGTTTTTTTTACTCCTCAAACGGCTCTTTTAAGAGCCACCCATGTTTTCCTTTAAAGAGCTGTTTCCTATTCTGATAAACATGATAAACAAAATGATGACGTCATGGTGACTTTAGTGGATTCTGTACCGAGTGTTTAGGCGATTTATTTCGCACTTTCCAGTAATCATTCGGATGATTACTGGAAAGTGCGAAATAAATCGCCTAAACACTCGGTACAGAATCATTACAAACATTACTTTTTAATAATAATAATAATAATAATAATAATAATAATAATAATATGTGAAAAGACTTCTCAAATTTCAATGTTAATTATTCCCCTCAAATTCCTGTCCAAAAGCTGCAGATGCAGAATCATTGTCATTCAATACTGCCTGTGCAGGGAGATAGTGCAGTAGTTTTTTTTTTTTTTTCTTTCTGTAAATGCACAGAGGGAATGTTCATCTTGGCTTTAAATGGTTTACTGCTCTTATCATGTGGCCAACAGTCTTACCTTTGCCTTGCAGCTCACAGTTCAAATCGTTCAGTTTCCCAGTGATATCCGTTAAGAACGCAAGGTCAAGTCTCCTCTCCGTGTCCTCAAGCAGCGAAGGCGTCTTCCCCCCTGGATTGCATGAACTCACCCAATTGATTTCACCCAAAAGTGACAAAAAAGAAAAACGCAGCAGAATCCGTCCCCTGCTGAGCCATCGGATTTCTGTGTGTAGTAACAGGTCACCATATTCAGCTGACAGCTCCTCCAATATCACCTTGTATATCGTGTGTTGTTTGGGTTTGGAGCGGATGCCATTTATGATCTTCACGACAGGATTCATCACATGATCAAAGCCGGCCACTTTTGCACATAACGCCTGCTGGTGAATGATGCAGTGGAAGTGTAGAAATTTTGGGAAGTCTGGATCACCTTAAACTGTGCAATGAAGCCTGCATGTCGGCCCGTCATGGTGGGAGGCCCGTCTGTTGTCACCGACACTAGCTCTATAATGGCACCTTTTTCTCCACGGAGTAGCTTTTCACCATGTTGTAGATGTCAATTCTCCTCAATTCTCAGCAGTTCTTCTTTGTAGCAAAATCATCAAACACCATTCGGATGAATATCATCAGCTGAGCTGTGCTGGGGCTGTCAACCGACTCGTCACACTGGATGCTAAACCACCAGCATGTGGCGAGTTCCCGGTCCAGTTGCTCTGTTAAGTTCATGGACATAGATGACACTCTTCTAGCCATCGTACTTGCTCCAAGTTGGACGTTGGAGAGGGCAGAGATGACCATGCTTCTCATCTTTGAAGACTGTGTTTGCAACAATAATCATACTGTAGCTTATTTAAAAACCTCCCCGTCCGAAAAGGCTTTCTTGTTCTTTATCAAAAAATGTGCAGCTCAAAAAATGTGCAGTTGCTTTTTGTGATTTTTTTCAGCGGCCTCGTAAAAAAACACTGTTGTTTGACCAAAGCTGCCTTCAACCCACAAGCTTTTTTAGTCCTTAATGTGCTGCCGGGTGGGTTGTTAGCATTGAAACTTTCCTGACACGTGCTGAAGTGTCTCGCCACATTGTGCCGCTTTGCCGTAGCAACTGAGACACACACTTCAAAAAAGAAAAACTCTCTTCTAAAAAAGAACTCTTCCTCCCAAATAGTGTGAAAATGGTATGTTTTCTGTCGCTTTTCTGCCATGTTATTGGATGTAAATCACAACTAACTCCTCATCGTTGCTGCACTGCTTCCTTACGCAATATTGACATTTGACTTCAGAAAAGGCCAGAGTTCGTTATATACATAAAACATTTTTTTTTAATTAAATAAAAATAAATTACATATCATAATTTTAAAATCTACATTAATGCAAGCGTTTTTTATTCAAAAACTACAGCAAGAACATTTTTTAGACGGAGCTATATTTTGACCAGTGCTGTTTTTGGAACATGCCTCGCGGGCGCCTTAAGTGCTTCTTGCGGGCGACCAGGTGTCCACGGGCACCGCGTTGGTGACCCCAGGTATAGAGAAACCACATTTTGTGTATAATTAAATTACCAACGTTAATAAACTATACAGGACTGAAAAATTGACGCATGATTGGCAGCATGATGTAGACTAACAGT
This sequence comes from Tachysurus fulvidraco, assembly GCF_022655615.1. Classification (NCBI taxonomy): domain Eukaryota; kingdom Metazoa; phylum Chordata; class Actinopteri; order Siluriformes; family Bagridae; genus Tachysurus; species Tachysurus fulvidraco. Next base: position 223,161 of record NC_062536.1, read on the forward strand.
TATTTCAAATCTGAATTTAATATTTAATCCTTGTTGTGGTAGGATTCAAACCAAGTCAGTCTTGTGGGCAGGGAGACATGTGATTTTGAAAAACGCACGAAAGAAGTGTATAGAAATCACACATGGCAATCTATCTCTCCTTTATTTTTTCTTTCCCTTGTAGGCAGAGGTGGGTAGTAACGAATTACATTTACTTCGTTACATTTACTCGAGTACATTTTTTGGGTAACTTTTGAGTATAATTAAAGATGCATACTTTTACTCTTACTCAAGTAGATTTTTAGTGGAAAAACTTTACTTTTACTTCGCTACAATCGGCGGCGTTCCTCCGTTACTCAAATGGTAATAAATATGAGATTTAATAATTTATAATTAGTTTATATGACAAGTCTCACGAGACGTTGGAGAGGCTGCTCATCTCCCGCTGAAGTTTAGCGTGCCTTTAGTTGGAAGATGATGGCTAATTACTATAATTAGCTATATCCAGTTTTCATTTTCAGATTGTATTTAATATTATTCCTCTCCCCAGTTGTGTTCAGCACATTTACTGTTTGTAATTGTTAAGCCTAATACTTTCACTTATTCTTTGGTTTGCGTGTGTAGGGGTGGAACAACACTATTGCTCATCCATAACGCTTCTGTTTTGTTTTAATTCAGTTTAGCTTTAATAACCTTTAATTCAAAGTGAATATTAATTAAAATTATAATCATCAGCATAGTGTTAATTTCGTCAGACGAGACGAAATATGTTCGTCAACAACCTTTTTTTTCCATGACTAAGAGGAGACGATGACAAGACTGCACCACTGTCCAAAAACGCTGACTAAGACAAAATTAACATGCATTATTGTTGACGAAAAAAGACGAGACAAATGTTTTGTATAAAATAAAAACTAAGATAAAATCTCTCTTCATTTTCATCTACAATAGTCTCTGCTTTTTCATCAGCTGTTACGCCTTTAAAATATTCAGAACAAGTTCACGGCTTCGCGGTGTTGCTTACCGTAAGTTACAGGTCTCATACGCCTGTGGCTGCAACACGAAACTGCTGAACAATTGTATTGCTTCCGCTAAAGAAAATAGTGCGCTCCGTCTCTACGGTTAGATTCCTGTGTGTCCATGGCAACGCTCTATGGCAACGGTGTGTAATAGTTAGCAGCGGTCTGTTATCAAGAAATAAAAGTGTGTGCGTAGAAAGAATTCGTCCACACGCCGCTCAAAAATAAATAAATAAATAAAAATCCTGAGCGCAAGTCCACCGTCTAGGTGGCTTTTTGTGTTAAATGATATTTACTGTTTAAACGTGTTCTCAACTTCTCACTGATACTTTTGTGAGTTTTGACAAGTTTTATAGCCTTGACATTGTTTCTTATTCAAAAGTGGTGACAGAAAAAACTCTTTACCCCCAACCTGAAACCTCTTCCCCCGCCCCTGTCACAATTACATCATAATCACAATTAATAATTAGGCTTAAAAGCAAATGTATATGTAAGGGAATCAAGTTTAATAATTACATGTAATATTGCTCCAAATATCATCAATAATGGTGTGTGCAATAGCATGTATAACTTGCATTAAGTTGGTAGTTTATATATATATATATATATATATATATATATATATATATATATATATATATATATATATATATATATATATATATATACAGTTTTGATCTTAGGCTTTTCATTAATCAGCATTAATGCGTTATTTTAAAAAAGACAAAAAATTTTTGGACTAAAACTAGACTAAAATGACGAGACTTTTAGTCGACTAAAACTTGACTAATATGTGAATGTATGTGAATGACTAAATATGACTAAAACTAACAAGGACATTTGGCACAAGACTAAGACTAAATTAAAAATAGGTGATGAAATTAACACTACATCAGCATAAACTGTAACCTTAACCACTCTTCCTGCCATTGTTTTTACACCTTGCATTCTTTCATCGTGTTTGATTTTGTGTAAGACTGGTCTAATAATAATAATAATAATAATAATAATAATAATAATAATAATAATAATAATATTTACTACAAATTATTTCTAAGGTGTGAGTAACCTGCACTTTCTAAACGTGGCCACACGATGGCGATCAAGATCCAAGATCAAGATGTATGATTTAGCTTATTAATTATTTAATCTATACGTTCGTCTTCTACACTACATCAGCGTCACTTTCTGGGTGTGGTCTTCTAGAAACGTGTAAAGTTCAGCACATGCAGCACTATATGAGTCAGAAACAACCAGAGACTCTAATGAACTTATTATCAGAAGTCTAAAGCTCTCAGATGCTGCACTTTATCAATATTCTTTTAGAAACATAACACAGACATAATACAGAGCCAGTGACAGGCTGTACAAACACTAGACAAGATTTCATAGACACATGCAAGAGGTTTCTAAAAAAACACATCAACTTTAATCAGTTAGCCACAGACATTTTAAAAAAATGCAGCTGGAAGAAATGCAGCACATAGAAAAATAAAGAGGGTACAAACGTGAATGAGTAAGGGAACTTCAGCAGTGCTATGGATAAAATCAAACAGATACAGTTCAACTGCTTCAGTTATTATTCAGATCCAATATCAGAATGTAGAAAAATATGATGTGAGTGATGTTGTGGCTTGTTCTTTGGTACAAGATGAGCTAGTTTGAGTATTTCAGAAACTTTTCATGCAATAACATATATATATATATATATATAACATTTTTTTTCAATCACGGCCCCTAATGAATTATAGCTCCACCCTGTGACTTAGATGAGTGCCAGAGTGAATGGGACAATTAAAAGAGTACGTGGGCCATCAGGTTACTAGTTAAAAGAAAAAAGAGAAAGGAAAGTTCTAGATGGACACCGCATAATGGCGAGTAACACTAGGGGCACTACACACTAAAATCTAAGTATATATGATATAACCTCAGCTAGGGGGGATAAATTAATAATAGGAATAGGAATAAATTAATAATAAAGAAAAAAATCATTTTTGATTTTGTCATCATTTTTGTTACATAGAACATTCGAATTATTACAATACATTAGTGTTTTTTCATTTATATATATATATATATATATATATATATATATATATATATATATATATATATATATATATATGTATTGTAATAATGTAATTTTTGTCACAAAGCTAACAAAAATGTGATGGAAATTTACTGGCTAATTATTTGTATTGTCAATTCTAAAATTTGGAAACCAGATGTAAAATGGTTAGTAACCAGTGCCATATTCCTGCTGAGGTAGTGTACAAACAAATTGTCTGTGGGCTAAAAACACAAAAGAACATGAACCGACGACCAAACAACCAAATTATCTTGTACTTTATTAAAAATGGTTTGCTGATAGATGCTTGTAAATATGTGTAAAAGTGTCTTCAATGACCAGATATAACCAAATTTCTGTTTTTTTGTAACTGATGTTTTGTAACTGTTTTATATGTTTGTATTCAAATGTATGATTGTTAAACACATGATGCACTTGTGAATGAGAATTTTATAAAGTTATTTGAAATCTTTCAATAAAGTTTGGAAGACAAAAAAAAAAAAAAAAGACCAGCAGCAAAGCATTTAAATGTAATTACACATTAAAATACAGACGCACTGATGGAATAAATATGTGAATAAAGTGGTTATCCTGTGTGTTTGTGACTCCGACGCAGAAAGGAGATTTGCACGGTGTGTGAAAAAGTGGGTGGCTCTTAAAAGAGCCTTTGTGTTGATAAAGACGGCGCTAAGGCGCTTTACTTGGAGCTGGTGTACTTGGTGACGGCCTTTGTGCCCTCAGACACGGCGTGCTTGGCCAACTCTCCGGGAAGCAACAGACGCACGGCAGTCTGGATCTCCCTAGAGGTGATGGTGGAGCGCTTGTTGTAGTGAGCCAGACGAGAAGACTCACTGGCGATGCGCTCAAAAATGTCGTTGACAAACGAGTTCATGATGCCCATGGCCTTAGAGGAGATCCCGGTATCAGGGTGCACCTGCTTCAGGACTTTGTACACGTAGATGGCGTAACTCTCCTTTCTGGTCTTTCTACGCTTCTTGCCGCCTTTCCCTGCCGTCTTGGTCACGGCTTTCTTGGATCCCTTCTTGGGCGCGGTCTTAGCTGGTTCAGGCATGGTGTTGCTGTTCGAGTGAACTGCGAGAGAATGAGTAACACCCACCTAGCGGCTGCTGTATATACAGTCTGACATTGTAATTAGGCACAAGAGAAGAAACGTGTGTTATTGGTCATAATCCCAAAGCTCCTGATGCGGAGCGCCTCCTCCCGCTCCTCCTACACACTTACTCCTCCCCCACTGTCCTTTGTTCCTCTTCCGCCATTTTACACTCAATTTGAAAAGGAGAAAAAAAAACTTTACACGCGTTTCTCACACACACAATATATATGAAATAAAAAGATAGAGGTGTATATAAGTCGATTAACTTATAATACTGTACTAATGACGATCTATTATATAAATTGGACATTGCTTTATACGGTCTTTGACGTCATTTGCATCCACACACACAGTAAATAAGGAACACCTCTTTGTGGATATTTGGGTGGCTCTTAAAAGAGCCGTTGTGTTGACGTGGTTGGGTGTTGAACGTTTATCCGCCGAAGCCGTACAGAGTGCGTCCCTGGCGTTTCAGAGCTTACACCACATCCATGGCGTTGACGGTCTTTCTTTTAGCGTGCTTTGTGTAGGTGACGGCGTCGCGGATGACGTTCTCCAAGAAGACTTTCAGCACACCACGAGTCTCTTCATAAATCAGGCCGGAAATACGCTTAACACCGCCACGGCGAGCCAGACAGCGAACAGCCGGCTTAGTGATTCCCTGGATGTTATCGCGAAGGACCTTACGATGACGCTTTGCGCCCCCTTTGCCGAGTCCCTTACCGCCTTTACCTCTACCAGACATGATGCTGCTCTATTGAAGTGAAGCCGCTCAATAAAATACACCACACAGAGGCCGAATATTTATCCTCCATCTCCTGGACCTAGTTGAGAACAGGCAAGGAGGCGGGTCTAAGACCAGCGCTTACACAATAGAAGCCGTTAATAAACAAAGAGAAAGCCACAGCTTTTAACTTACTAGTGTATTTTTCTGCTGCAACCTCTCTGTACACACAAGGATCATTATTATTATTATTATTATTATTATTATTATTATTATTATTATTATTATTATTATTATTGATGTTGTTGTTGCTATAAGTCTTAGTAGTAGTAGTAGAATTTAACCCAAGGTATACAAAGTGAGTATTTCAATAAAAATATACAGACCAACACCCAGCAATGTATAGAGGTTAGTAAGAGCACTCTGTGGTTGTACAACATTAACCTGCACTGTTTAGATGTAAAACATCCATTTACATTTACAGCATTTGGCAGACGCCCTTATCCAGAGCGACGTACATAAGTGCTTAAATCTCTAACATTGAATACATTAATGCTGGTTCACTAGGTTACATACTTAAGATACCATGAGTTTAAAACATTTGTTCAAAGTTACAATGAAAAAGTGTCAAAGGGTTTTTTTTTTTTAAATGCAAGAAGCTTTTTTTTTTTTTTTTGCAAAAGATAAGGAAAGAATTTGAGCACATCTGTGGCTTGAGAACTGTATTCTATACTCCTAGGTCCACTACTAGGAGGCCCGGTGTTCCCCGATCCTCTGGGTACATTATAAACCGAGCACATGTTTAACCCTGATAGTAGATTAAAAGCAACACAGAAAGGAATGTAAAGACAACATTCAGGAGTCATTTTATCAGCTGTAAAACACAAAATATTACAGAATCTATAAGGTTTACTGTAAGGACTCACTGTAAATGGGATCATTTGAACAGCTATTTTAGATTACATGTATATCAAGTCAAGTCAAGTCAAAAAGCTTTTTTTTTAAATGAGACAACGTTTCTCCAGGATCAAGGTGCTACATAAAACAAAGACAGGGCTAAGGACATGTAAGTAGTCTTAGCCACATAAAGTGCAACTGTGCAACCTGGTGCAAACTGTGCAGGACAAGACAAACAAGGAAGTGCAGGACAAAAGACAGTGCAGGACAAAAAACAGTGCAGACATTAAGTTACAAGACAATACAAAAACTACAAAAAAAAAAATGCAATACAGAAAAGACAATAAACAGTAACAGAAACAGCACAGACAGACCAGTGTATATACTGTGTGTGAATACTGAATGTTCAAACAATATTTTGTGCAGTAACATTAGAATGAACACAGTTTCTTAGCAGCAGGTCCTTAAGATAATATATAGAATTGTGCAAAAAACAGCAAATGACTGAAATATTGTATAGTATTTGCAAAATGGCTGAGATATTGTAAAATATGTGCCAAAACGGCTGAAATGTTGGACAGTTTGTGCAAAAACAGCAGAAAAGTGTGCAAAGCAGCATGTAAACAGTATGATGTGTCAGTGTGTGTGTTTTCTGTTGGTATGTGCAGTCCATACAGATGATGTGTGTGTGTATGTTGTGCTCAGTATAGTACAGTTCAGTTATTGAGAAGTCTGATGGCTTGTGGGAAGAAACTGTTACGCAGTCTGGTCGTGAGGGCCCGAATGTTTCGGTACCTTTTTCCAGACGACAGGAGGGTGAAGAGTGTGTGTGAGGGGCGTGTGGGATCTATAAGTAGACTCTGTGTGTTATAGATAAACAAGACAACAGCTGAACAATAGAGTCTGATACACTGTACAGTCCATTGTACTGAAAGCAGAGCAATGAAGTGTGATTGTGATATTTGTGTGTGACTGCCAGAATCTGGAAATCAACATATAAACTGGTTATTAATCACTGTCACACACACACACACACACA